>NC_079190.1:40021051-40321051 GCF_029499605.1 Hyla sarda | reverse complement strand
TGCTAGTACCGAACACTTCCTGAGAGATTGTCCTATCCGTCCTCCTCGCCTGGAAAGACGTACGCTGACTCCGCACAATGGTGAGACAGTCCTTGATGTCTACTCTGCTTCTCCACGTCTTACTGTGCCTGTGCGGATGTCTGCCTCTGCCTTCTCCTTCTCTACAGTGGCCTTCTTGGACTCAGGATCTGCAGGAAATTTTATTTTGGCCTCTCTCGTCAACAGGTTCAACATCCCGGTGACCAGTCTCGCCAGACCCCTCTACATCAATTGTGTAAATAATGAAAGATTGGACTGTACCATACGTTTCCGCACGGAGCCCCTTCTTATGAGCATCGGATCTCATCATGAGAGGATTGAACTTTTGGTCCTCCCCAATTGCACCTCGGAAATTCTCCTTGGACTTCCCTGGCTTCAACTTCATTCCCCTACCCTGGATTGGTCCACTGGGGAGATCAAGAGTTGGGGGTCCTCTTGTTCCAAGAACTGTCTAAAACCGGTTCCCAGTAACCCTTGCCGTAACTCTGTGGTTCCTCCAGTAACCGGTCTCCCTAAGGCCTATATGGACTTCGCGGATGTTTTCTGCAAAAAACAAGCTGAGACTCTACCTCCTCACAGGCCTTATGATTGCCCTATCGACCTCCTCCCGGGCACTACTCCACCCCGGGGCAGAATTTATCCTCTCTCTGCCCCAGAGACTCTTGCCATGTCCGAATACGTCCAGGAGAATCTAAAAAAGGGCTTTATCCGTAAATCCTCCTCTCCTGCCGGAGCCGGATTTTTCTTTGTGTCCAAAAAAGATGGCTCCCTACGTCCTTGCATTGACTACCGCGGTCTTAATAAAATCACGGTTAAGAACCGCTACCCCTTACCCCTCATCTCTGAACTCTTTGATCGCCTCCAAGGTGCCCACATCTTCACTAAATTGGACTTAAGAGGCGCCTATAACCTCATCCGCATCAGAGAGGGGGACGAGTGGAAAACGGCATTTAACACCAGAGATGGACACTTTGAGTATCTGGTCATGCCCTTTGGACTGTGCAACGCCCCTGCCGTCTTCCAAGACTTTGTCAATGAAATTTTTCGTGATTTGTTATACTCCTGTGTTGTTGTGTATCTGGACGATATCCTAATTTTTTCTGCCAATCTAGAAGAACACCGCCAGCATGTCCGTATGGTTCTTCAGAGACTTCGTGACAACCAACTCTATGCCAAAATTGAGAAATGTCTGTTTGAATGCCAATCTCTTCCTTTTCTAGGATATTTGGTCTCTGGCCAGGGACTACAGATGGATCCAGACAAACTCTCTGCCGTCTTAGATTGGCCACGCCCCTCCGGACTCCGTGCTATCCAACGCTTTTTGGGGTTCGCCAATTATTACAGGCAATTTATTCCACATTTTTCTACCATTGTGGCTCCTATCGTGGCTTTAACCAAAAAAAATGCTGATCCCAAGTCCTGGCCTCCTCAAGCAGAAGACGCCTTTAAACGACTCAAGTCTGCCTTTTCTTCGGCTCCCGTCCTCTCCAGACCTGACCCTTCCAAACCCTTCCTATTGGAGGTTGATGCCTCCTCAGTGGGAGCTGGAGCTGTTCTTCTACAAAAAAATTCTTCCGGGCATGCTGTCACTTGTGGTTTTTTCTCTAGGACCTTCTCTCCAGCGGAGAGGAACTACTCCATCGGGGATCGAGAGCTTCTAGCCATCAAATTAGCACTTGAGGAATGGAGGCATCTGCTGGAGGGATCAAGTTCTCCTGTTATTATCTACACCGACCACAAGAACCTCTCCTACCTCCAGTCTGCCCAACGGCTGAATCCTCGCCAGGCCCGGTGGTCTCTGTTCTTTGCCCGATTTAATTTTGAGATTCACTTTCGTCCTGCCGATAAGAACATTAGGGCCGATGCTCTCTCTCGTTCCTCGGATGCCTCAGAAGTTGAACTCTCTCCGCAACACATCATTCCACCTGACTGCCTGATCTCCACTTCTCCTGCCTCCATCAGGCAGACTCCTCCAGGAAAGACCTTTGTTTCTCCTCGCCAACGCCTCGGAATCCTCAAATGGGGTCACTCCTCCCATCTCGCAGGTCATGCGGGTATCAAGAAATCTGTGCAACTCATCTCCCGCTTCTATTGGTGGCCGACTCTGGAGACGGATGTTGTGGACTTTGTGCGAGCCTGCACTATCTGTGCCCGGGATAAGACTCCTCGCCAGAAGCCCGCTGGTTTTCTTCATCCTCTGCCTGTCCCCGAACAGCCTTGGTCTCTGATTGGTATGGATTTTATTACTGATTTACCCCCTTCCCGTGGCAACACTGTTATTTGGGTGGTGGTTGATCGATTCTCCAAAATGGCACATTTCATCCCTCTTCCTGGTCTTCCTTCTGCGCCTCAGTTGGCTAAACAATTTTTTGTACACATTTTTCGTCTTCGCGGGTTGCCTACGCAGATTGTCTCGGATAGAGGCGTCCAATTCGTGTCTAAATTCTGGAGGGCTCTCTGTAAACAACTCAAGATTAAATTAAATTTTTCTTCTGCATATCATCCCCAGTCCAATGGACAAGTAGAAAGGATTAACCAGATCTTGGGTGATTATTTGCGACATTTTGTTTCCTCCCGCCAGGATGACTGGGCAGATCTCCTCCCATGGGCCGAATTCTCGTATAACTTCAGGGTCTCTGAGTCTTCCTCCAAATCCCCATTTTTCGTGGTGTACGGCCGTCACCCTCTTCCCCCCCTCCCTACTCCCTTGCCCTCTGGTCTGCCCGCTGTGGATGAAATTTCTCGTGACCTTTCCATCATATGGAGAGAGACCCAAAATTCTCTCTTACAGGCTTCATCACGCATGAAGAAGTTCGCGGATAAGAAAAGAAGAGCTCCCCCCGTTTTTTCCCCTGGAGACAAGGTATGGCTCTCCGCTAAATATGTCCGCTTCCGTGTCCCTAGCTACAAGTTGGGACCACGCTATCTTGGTCCTTTCAAAATTTTGTGTCAAATTAATCCTGTCTCTTATAAACTTCTTCTTCCTCCCTCTCTTCGTATCCCTAATGCCTTTCACGTCTCTCTTCTCAAACCACTCATCCTCAACCGTTTTTCTCCCAAATCTGTTCCTCCCACTCCTGTTTCTGGCTCCTCGGACATCTTCTCGGTCAAAGAAATTTTAGCTGCCAAAAAGGTCAGAGGGAAAAATTTTTTTTTAGTGGACTGGGAGGGTTGTGGTCCTGAAGAGAGATCCTGGGAACCTGAGGACAACATCCTAGACAAAAGTCTGCTCCTCAGGTTCTCAGGTTCCAAGAAGAGGGGGAGACCCAAGGGGGGGGGTACTGTTACGCCGAGCGCTCCGGGTCCCCGCTCCTCCCCGGAGCGCTCGCTTCACTCTCCCCGCGGCAGCGCTCCGGTCACGTCCTCTGACCCGGGGCGCTGCGATTCCGCTGCCAGCCGGGATGCGATTCGCGATGCGGGTAGCGCCCGCTCGCGATGCGCACCCCGGCTCCCCTACCTGACTCGCTCTCCGTCTGTTCTGTCCCGGCGCGCGCGGCCCCGCTCCCTAGGGCGCGCGCGCGCCGGGTCTCTGCGATTTAAAGGGCCACTGCGCCGCTGATTGGCGCAGTGGTCCCAATTAGTGTGTTCACCTGTGCACTTCCCTATATCACCTCACTTCCCCTGCACTCCCTTGCCGGATCTTGTTGCCTTAGTGCCAGTGAAAGCGTTCCTTGTGTGTTCCTTGCCTGTGTTTCCAGACCTTCTGCCGTTGCCCCTGACTACGATCCTTGCTGCCTGCCCCGACCTTCTGCTACGTCCGACCTTGCTTTTGCCTACTCCCTTGTACCGCGCCTATCTTCAGCAGCCAGAGAGGTGAGCCGTTGCTAGTGGATACGACCTGGTCACTACCGCCGCAGCAAGACCATCCCGCTTTGCGGCGGGCTCTGGTGAAAACCAGTAGTGGCTTAGAACCGGTCCACTAGCACGGTCCACGCCAATCCCTCTCTGGCACAGAGGATCCACTACCTGCCAGCCGGCATCGTGACAGTTACATTGCTGGGATCAGAGCTATCTTCAATCCCAGCCATTGCAGCAGGATGCCAGCCGCATGTTACAGCTGACACCCCCTGCTGATGGGAGAGACCCATTGAGAGAAAATGGGGAGAATGCCATAATCCTTTATTTTTTTCCCCCACCCTCAAAATCTGTATGAATTTGATACAAAATAAGTCATAGAGTGGTACGGTATTGACTTATAACTTGTGCAGAGCTGTATGATGGCCGTACATTCATTGCATTCAATACAAATCTGTATAGTGAGAACAATTGCTCTTTTTTATTTCTCTTCATGCAGCTGCAGATACACATCAGAGGGACAATCCAAATGTACATATTGAAAGGAGGGTTGGGGGTCAGCTATCTATTTAAGGATCTGTGATCTTTGTTTAGCAATAGATCAGAAAGACCTATTGTATGTCGCAGAAGGACTTCCAATTAAAGACTTCCTTGCTACTTCCTGGCACTACTACTTCCTTAACACTGGAGGACCACTGATCGCTTATCTCCGGCATTCTCTTCAGAATTATGATATAACCTAGATCACCAAATATATAAAGTATTATTACTTGGTCATTATGTAGATAGTCTGAATAAAGACTCAAGTCGGAGTCTATCAAATATGCTGTGTTGATCCAGAAGAATAATAGAGATTGTTATCCTTGAAAAATATCAGGTACTTCCTTTTTTTCTCTTTCTAATGTATGATTCAGTCTTGTACACTAGGTGGCAGTCTTTATGTATTGGGGATGAGTCCACCATCTTGTTTTTTGTGGATCCAGAAGATGGGATGTAGTTGCCAAATGTCCTTGGAGAAGGGAAAAGATCTGTCATAAGATTCCAAATAAGGCTGGGCTGACACTACGATTTGAACTACGGTTCCCGTATACGGCTGGGAGGAGGGGTGAGCGGGGCTTAATCGCGGCGCCCGCACTTATTCGGGAACCGTAGTTAATGTATGTCTATGAGCCGACCGGAGTGAACCGCAGCCTCCGGTCGGCTGCTTTTTCGGCTGTATGCGGTTTCCCGACCGCAGGCAAAAACGTGGTCGACCAGGTTTTTGCCTGCGGTCGGGAAACCCCATACGGCCGAAAAACCAGCCAACCGGAGGCTGCGGTTCACTCCGGTCGGCTCATAGACATACATTAACTATGGTTCCCGAATATGGCTGAGTGCGGGTGCCGCAATTAAGCCCCGCCCACCCCTCCTCCCAGCCGTATACGGGAACCGTAGTTCAAATCGTAGTGTCAACCCAGCCTAATCCTGAATTCCTCAGTATAATCTAAAAAACCTGTTGGGTCCCTATATGTAAGAAGTAACTACTGTGGCTGGGGAAGATAACAGGGGCCTAATGTGTATACCATAAAGGAAAACAATATTTGATCCCTTCTGATTTTGTACATTTGCCCACTGAGATAGAAATGTTCATTCTATAAATTTAAAGGGGTACTCCCACCTTAGACATCGCCCACCTAGTTTTTTCACAATTCAGATGTTCATTGGTAAATTTCAGACAGGCCTGTACATGAGCTTTCTTGAGCAGGGGGACCTTGCAGGCACTGCAGGATTTCTGTCCTTCACGGTGTGGTGTGTTACCAATTGTGTTCTTGGTGACTATGGTTGCAGACTCACAGCTGCCTTGAGATTATTGACAAGATCCTCCCATGTGGTTCTGGGCTGGTTCCCCACCGTTCTCATGATCACTGACACTCCATGAGGTGAGATCTTACATGGAGCCCCCGACTGAGAGAGATTGATAGTTATTTTGTGTTTCTTCTATTTGTGAATAATGGTACCAACTGTTGTAAACTTCTTACCAAGCTGCTTGGCGAGGGTCTTGTAGCCCATCCCAGCCTTGTGTAGGTCAATAATCTTGTCCCTGACACCTTTGGGCAGCTGTTTGGTCTTGGCCATGGTGGAAAGTTTGGAATATAATTGATTTATTCTGTGGACAGGGGTCTTTTATATAGGTAACAAGCTGAGATTAAGAGCACTCCCCCTTAAGAGAGTGCTCCTAATCTCAGCTCATTAACTGAAAGCCAGAAATATTGCAGATTGATCAAATACTTATTTCACTATGCAAAATGCAAAATTTTTGTTGTTATTCTGTCTCTCACTGTTCACATACACCGACAATTACAGACTGATCATTCCTTGGTCAGTGGGCAAAAAAAAAAATCAACAGGAGATGGAATAATTTCATCCTTCACTGTATACTGTACACACTTATACACAAATAGTTGTCAATCACTAGGAAGGACCAGCCACATGACAATGTAGCCCAAAATAAGCAGAGATTTACATACATAAATTACCAGTCATCCAGGAACTTTTCATAGATATATATATATATATATATACAGTGGTCCCTCAACATACGATGGTAGTTCGTTCCAAACGACCCATTTGTCGAATCCATCGTATGTTGAGGGATTCGTGCAGTGTAAAGTACAGGAAGTTATACTCACCTGTTCCCGCCGCTCCGGACCGCGTCCCGATGCTGTCCCAGGGGCTCCCGATGCTGTCCCGCTGCTCCGGCGTCTTCTTCAGGATCCTCCAGCTTTTTCCGCATCTTCTCCGGTGTCCGGGCCTCGGTTTCTGGTGACTTTATTACGTTGCGGCATCGGGACGGCGTGTTGCGGCATCGGGACGGCGTGTACGCCGGAAAGCGAGGCCCGGACCCTGGAGAAGATGCAGAAAACGCCGGAGGATCGCGAAGTGGGGCGATGATAGGTAAGTGAACCTGTCCGGGATGCTGAAACTGCTATCCGACAGCAGCTTAAGCATTTTGCGCAGTCGAATAGCAGTTAATGCGATGGCCCCGAAATATAAAAGCATCGTATGTCGATGCTGACATCAACATGTGATGGCCTCTGAGAGGCCATCGTATGTCGATTTGATCATATATCGGGGCCATCGCATGTTGGGGGGTTACTGTATATAAATATATATATATATATATATACATACAGTATATGTCTGCTCAGCTCCTCCTGCCCTATACCGGCAGATTTGGCTACATTTTTCATGTGATGTGTCCCCTTTAATGTTAGGATGCCAATATTTATGGCTTTTCTTATATAAAACAGTGGAGCTCAAGGACTATAATGTAAGCACCAGGCCGAGCTGCTGCATTGCTCACAGTGCACGCCATAAAGAAGATATATGATAGTGCACTGCTGTACTCAGCCGTACGACACCGTGAAGACTACACCATGATTCAGCACTGCGGAGCCTCTCCAGGAGTCCACATGGAAATCTGTGAATATAGGAAATCAATGGGAAACACTCACACTCCTCATAATGGTACTGTGTCTGTTCTCTCTGTTTTGCTATTGAGGACAATAATAAACGGAATATATTTGAGTATATCAAGGCTACTCACATTTCACATATTGGATAACATTTCACAAAATATAGAACAGGATGAAAGTTTATTTATTGGAGCTACATAGAACCTAATGTATAACATATATGAATGTGTAGTTTGCTTACAGTACTTATGACTCCAGTAGGTAGTTTGCTTGCAGTATGTACAGTTCTAGTAGGTGTAGCACACTTACAGTACCTTTAATTCCAGTAGGTATGGCATGCTTACAGTACTTATGGTTCAAGTAGGTATAGTATGCTCATAGCACTTATAGTTCAACTGGTGTGGTATGCCTATAGTACTTACAGTTCTAGCAGGTGTAGTATACTAACAATATTTACAACTTGGATTAGAAAAAGCTGGCCGGCACTGCCAAGCTTCCCGTGACTCCTATATGAACCAGGTCAGTCCCATAACAGTTAGTGGTGCTCAATTCCTTTTGAGAACAGAGAGTATCCAAAATCCAAATATGCAAAGAAGGAAGGAATGACACTCACCGCTTACTGTAATTTCTTATCTTTTATTCTTCATAAAGTGCAGGTGCTATAAAAGGCATTTCACCCAGCCGGGTGTGGACGCCAGTGCGCGTGCTGCAGGTAACAATTGTTTCGCTCTGGCTTGAGCTTCAACAGACCATCTGTTGAAGCTCAAGCCAGAGCGAAACAATTGTTACCTGCAGCACGCGGTGAGTGCCATTCCTTCCTTCTTTGCATATACTAACAATATATACAGTACCAGTAGGTGTATTATGCTTTAATATTACAGTACCAGTAGGTGTATTATGCTTTAATATTACAGTACCAGTAGGTGTATTATGCTTTAATATTACAGTACCAGTAGGTGTATTATGCTTTAATATTACAGTACCAGTAGGTGTATTATGCTTTAATATTACAGTACTAGTAGGTGTAGTATGCTTTAATATTACAGTACTAGTAGGTGTATCATGCTTTAATATTACAGTACTAGTAGGTGTAGTATGCTTTAATATTACAGTACCAGTAGGTGTAGTATGCTTTAATATTACAGTACTAGTAGGTGTAGTATGCTTTAATATTACAGAACTAGTAGGTGTAGTATGCTTTAATATTACAGTACTAGTAGGTGTATCATGCTTTAATATTACAGTGTCAGTAGGTGTAGTATGCTTTAATATTACAGTACCAGTAGGTGTAGTATGCTTTAATATTTACAGTACCAGTAGGTGTAGTATGCTTTAATATTACAGTACCAGTAGGTGTAGTATGCTTTAATATTACAGTACTAGTAGGTGTAGTATGCTTTAATATTACAGTACCAGTAGGTGTAGTATGCTTTAATATTACAGTACTAGTAGGTGTATTATGTTTTAATATTACAGTACCAGTAGGTGTAATATGCTTTAATATTACAGTACTAGTAGGTGTATAATGATTTAATATTACAGTACTAGTAGGTGTAGTATGCTTTAATATTACAGTACTAGTAGGTGTAGTATTCTTTAATATTACAGTACCAGTAGGTGTATTATGCTTTAATATTACAGTACTAGTAGGTGTAGTATTCTTTAATATTACAGTACCAGTAGGTGTAGTATGCTTTAATATTACAGTACCAGTAGGTGTAGTATTCTTTAATATTACAGTACCAGTAGGTGTAGTATGCTTTAATATTACAGTACTAGTAGGTGTATTATGCTTTAATATTACAGTACTAGTAGGGGTAGTATGCTTTAAAATTACAGTACCAGTAGGTGTAGTATGCTTTAATATTACAGTACTAGTAGGTGTAGTATGCTTTAATATTACAGTACCAGTAGGTGTAGTATGCTTTAATATTACAGTACTAGTAGGTGTAGTATTCTTTAATATTACAGTACCAGTAGGTGTAGTATGCTTTAATATTACAGTACCAGTAGGTGTATTATGCTTTAATATTACAGTACCAGTAGGTGTATTATGCTTTAATATTACAGTACCAGTAGGTGTATTATGCTTTAATATTACAGTACTAGTAGGTGTATTATGCTTTAATATTACAGTACCAGTAGGTGTAGTATGCTTTAATATTACAGTACCAGTAGGTGTATTATGCGTTAATATTACAGTACCAGTAGGTGTATTATGCTTTAATATTACAGTACCAGTAGGTGTATTATGCTTTAATATTACAGTACTAGTAGGTGTAGTATGCTTTAAGATTAGAGTACCAGTAGGTGTATTATGCTTTAATATTACAGTACCAGTAGGTGTATTATGCTTTATTATTACAGTACTAGTAGGGGTAGTATGCTTTAATATTACAGTACTAGTAGGTGTAGTATGCTTTAATATTACAGTACTAGTAGGTGTATTATGCTTTAATATTACAGTACCAGTAGGTGTATTATGCTTTAATATTACAGTACCAGTAGGTGTAGTATGCTTTAATATTACAGTACTAGTAGGTGTAGTATGCTTTAATATTACAGTACTAGTAGGTGTAGTATTCTTTAATATTAAAGTACTAGTAGGTGTAGTATGCTTTAATATTACAGTACTAGTAGGTGTAGTATGCTTTAATATTACAGTACCAGTAGGTGTATTATGCTTTAATATTACAGTACTAGTAGGTGTAGTATTCTTTAATATTACAGTACTAGTAGGTGTATTATGCTTTAATATTACAGTACTAGTAGGGGTAGTATGCTTTAAAATTACAGTACCAGTAGGTGTAGTATGCTTTAATATTACAGTACTAGTAGGGGAAGTATGCTTTAATATTACAGTACCAGTAGGTGTAGTATGCTTTAATATTACAGTACTAGTAGGTGTAGTATGCGTTAATATTACAGTACCAGTAGGTGTAGTATGCTTTAATATTACAGTACCAGTAGGTGTAGTATGCTTTAATATTACAGTACCAGTAGGTGTAGTATGCTTTAATATTACAGTACTAGTAGGGGTAGTATGCTTTAATATTACAGTACTAGTAGGGGTAGTATTCTTTAATATTACAGTACCAGTAGGTGTAGTGTGCTTTAATATTACAGTACCAGTAGGTGTAGTATGCTTTAATATTACAGTACTAGTAGGTGTAGTATTCTTTAGTATTACAGTACCAGTAGGTGTAGTATGCTTTAATATTACAGTACCAGTAGGTGTATTATGCTGTAATATTACAGTACTAGTGGGTGTAGTATGCTTTAATATTACAGTACTAGTAGGTGTAGTATTCTTTAATATTACAGTACTAGTAGGTGTAGTATTCTTTAATATTACAGTACTAGTAGGTGTATTATGCTTTAATATTACAGTACCAGTAGGTGTAGTATGCGTTAATATCACAGTAGGTGTAGTATTCTTTAATATTACAGTACCAGTAGGTGAAGTATGCTTTAATATTACAGTACTAGTAGGTGTATTATGCTTTAATATTACAGTACCAGTAGGTGTAGTATGCGTTAATATTACAGTAGGTGTAGTATTCTTTAATATTACAGTACCAGTAGGTGAAGTATGCTTTAATATTACAGTACTAGTAGGTGTAGTATGCGTTAATATTACAGTACCAGTAGGTGTAGTATGCTTTAATATTACAGTACCAGTAGGTGTAGTATGCTTTAATATTACAGTACTAGTAGGTGTAGTATGCTTTAATATTACAGTACTAGTAGGTGTAGTATGCTTTAATATTACAGTACCAGTAGGTGAAGTATGCTTTAATATTACAGTACTAGTAGGTGTAGTATGCTTTAATATTACAGTACCAGTAGGTGTAGTATGCGTTAATATTACAGTACCAGTAGGTGTAGTATGCTTTAATATTACATTACTAGTAGGTGTAGTATGCTTTAATATTACAGTACTAGTAGGGGAAGTATGCTTTAATATTACAGTACCAATAGGTGTAGTATGCTTTAATATTACAGTACTAGTAGGGGTAGTATGCTTTAATATTACATTACTAGTAGGTGTAGTATGCTTTAATATTACAGTACTAGTAGGGGAAGTATGCTTTAATATTACAGTACCAGTAGGTGTAGTATGCTTTAATATTACAGTACTAATAGGTGTAGTATGCTTTAATATTACAGTACCAGTAGGTGTAGTATGCTTTAATATTACAGTACCAGTAGGTGTATTATGCTTTAATATTACAGTACTAGTAGGGGTAGTATGCTTTAATATTACAGTACCAGTAGGTGTAGTATGCTTTAATATTACAGTACCAGTAGGTGTATTATGTTTTAATATTACAGTACTAGTAGGGGTAGTATGCTTTAATATTACAGTACTAGTAGGTGTATTATGTTTTAATATTACAGTACCAGTAGGTGTATTATGCTTTAATATTACAGTACCAGTAGGTGTATTATGCTTTAATATTACAGTACTAGTAGGTGTAGTATGCTTTAATATTACAGTACTAGTAGGTGTAGTATTCTTTAATATTAAAGTACTAGTAGGTGTAGTATGCTTTAATATTACAGTACTAGTAGGTGTAGTATGCTTTAATATTACAGTACCAGTAGGTGTATTATGCTTTAATATTACAGTACTAGTAGGTGTATCATGCTTTAATATTACAGTGTCAGTAGGTGTAGTATGCTTTAATATTACAGTACCAGTAGGTGTAGTATGCTTTAATATTTACAGTACCAGTAGGTGTAGTATGCTTTAATATTACAGTACCAGTAGGTGTATTATGCTTTAATATTACAGTACTAGTAGGTGTAGTATGCTTTAATATTACAGTACCAGTAGGTGTATTATGCTTTAATATTACAGTACCAGTAGGTGTAGTATGCTTTAATATTACAGTACTAGTAGGTGTATTATGTTTTAATATTACAGTACCAGTAGGTGTAATATGCTTTAATATTACAGTACTAGTAGGTGTATAATGATTTAATATTACAGTACTAGTAGGTGTAGTATGCTTTAATATTACAGTACTAGTAGGTGTAGTATTCTTTAATATTACAGTACCAGTAGGTGTATTATGCTTTAATATTACAGTACTAGTAGGTGTAGTATTCTTTAATATTACAGTACCAGTAGGTGTAGTATGCTTTAATATTACAGTACCAGTAGGTGTAGTATTCTTTAATATTACAGTACCAGTAGGTGTAGTATGCTTTAATATTACAGTACTAGTAGGTGTATTATGCTTTAATATTACAGTACTAGTAGGGGTAGTATGCTTTAAAATTACAGTACCAGTAGGTGTAGTATGCTTTAATATTACAGTACTAGTAGGTGTAGTATGCTTTAATATTACAGTACCAGTAGGTGTAGTATGCTTTAATATTACAGTACTAGTAGGTGTAGTATTCTTTAATATTACAGTACCAGTAGGTGTAGTATGCTTTAATATTACAGTACCAGTAGGTGTATTATGCTTTAATATTACAGTACCAGTAGGTGTATTATGCTTTAATATTACAGTACTAGTAGGTGTATTATGCTTTAATATTACAGTACCAGTAGGTGTAGTATGCTTTAATATTACAGTACTAGTAGGTGTAGTATTCTTTAATATTACAGTACCAGTAGGTGTAGTATGCTTTAATATTACAGTACCAGTAGGTGTATTATGCTTTAATATTACAGTACCAGTAGGTGTATTATGCTTTAATATTACAGTACTAGTAGGTGTATTATGCTTTAATATTACAGTACCAGTAGGTGTAGTATGCTTTAATATTACAGTACCAGTAGGTGTATTATGCGTTAATATTACAGTACCAGTAGGTGTATTATGCTTTAATATTACAGTACCAGTAGGTGTATTATGCTTTAATATTACAGTACTAGTAGGTGTAGTATGCTTTAAGATTAGAGTACCAGTAGGTGTATTATGCTTTAATATTACAGTACCAGTAGGTGTATTATGCTTTATTATTACAGTACTAGTAGGGGTAGTATGCTTTAATATTACAGTACTAGTAGGTGTAGTATGCTTTAATATTACAGTACTAGTAGGTGTATTATGCTTTAATATTACAGTACCAGTAGGTGTATTATGCTTTAATATTACAGTACCAGTAGGTGTAGTATGCTTTAATATTACAGTACTAGTAGGTGTAGTATGCTTTAATATTACAGTACTAGTAGGTGTAGTATTCTTTAATATTAAAGTACTAGTAGGTGTAGTATGCTTTAATATTACAGTACTAGTAGGTGTAGTATGCTTTAATATTACAGTACCAGTAGGTGTATTATGCTTTAATATTACAGTACTAGTAGGTGTAGTATTCTTTAATATTACAGTACTAGTAGGTGTATTATGCTTTAATATTACAGTACTAGTAGGGGTAGTATGCTTTAAAATTACAGTACCAGTAGGTGTAGTATGCTTTAATATTACAGTACTAGTAGGGGAAGTATGCTTTAATATTACAGTACCAGTAGGTGTAGTATGCTTTAATATTACAGTACTAGTAGGTGTAGTATGCGTTAATATTACAGTACCAGTAGGTGTAGTATGCTTTAATATTACAGTACCAGTAGGTGTAGTATGCTTTAATATTACAGTACCAGTAGGTGTAGTATGCTTTAATATTACAGTACTAGTAGGGGTAGTATGCTTTAATATTACAGTACTAGTAGGGGTAGTATTCTTTAATATTACAGTACCAGTAGGTGTAGTGTGCTTTAATATTACAGTACCAGTAGGTGTAGTATGCTTTAATATTACAGTACTAGTAGGTGTAGTATTCTTTAGTATTACAGTACCAGTAGGTGTAGTATGCTTTAATATTACAGTACCAGTAGGTGTATTATGCTGTAATATTACAGTACTAGTGGGTGTAGTATGCTTTAATATTACAGTACTAGTAGGTGTAGTATTCTTTAATATTACAGTACTAGTAGGTGTAGTATTCTTTAATATTACAGTACTAGTAGGTGTATTATGCTTTAATATTACAGTACCAGTAGGTGTAGTATGCGTTAATATCACAGTAGGTGTAGTATTCTTTAATATTACAGTACCAGTAGGTGAAGTATGCTTTAATATTACAGTACTAGTAGGTGTATTATGCTTTAATATTACAGTACCAGTAGGTGTAGTATGCGTTAATATTACAGTAGGTGTAGTATTCTTTAATATTACAGTACCAGTAGGTGAAGTATGCTTTAATATTACAGTACTAGTAGGTGTAGTATGCGTTAATATTACAGTACCAGTAGGTGTAGTATGCTTTAATATTACAGTACCAGTAGGTGTAGTATGCTTTAATATTACAGTACTAGTAGGTGTAGTATGCTTTAAAATTACAGTACTAGTAGGTGTAGTATGCTTTAATATTACAGTACCAGTAGGTGAAGTATGCTTTAATATTACAGTACTAGTAGGTGTAGTATGCTTTAATATTACAGTACCAGTAGGTGTAGTATGCGTTAATATTACAGTACCAGTAGGTGTAGTATGCTTTAATATTACATTACTAGTAGGTGTAGTATGCTTTAATATTACAGTACTAGTAGGGGAAGTATGCTTTAATATTACAGTACCAATAGGTGTAGTATGCTTTAATATTACAGTACTAGTAGGGGTAGTATGCTTTAATATTACATTACTAGTAGGTGTAGTATGCTTTAATATTACAGTACTAGTAGGGGAAGTATGCTTTAATATTACAGTACCAGTAGGTGTAGTATGCTTTAATATTACAGTACTAGTAGGTGTAGTATGCTTTAATATTACAGTACCAGTAGGTGTAGTATGCTTTAATATTACAGTACCAGTAGGTGTATTATGCTTTAATATTACAGTACTAGTAGGGGTAGTATGCTTTAATATTACAGTACCAGTAGGTGTAGTATGCTTTAATATTACAGTACCAGTAGGTGTATTATGTTTTAATATTACAGTACTAGTAGGGGTAGTATGCTTTAATATTACAGTACCAGTAGGTGTAGTATGCTTTAATATTACAGTACTAGTAGGTGTAGTATTCTTTAATATTACAGTACCAGTAGGTGTAGTATGCTTTAATATTACAGTACCAGTAGGTGTATTATGCTTTAATATTACAGTACCAGTAGGTGTATTATGCTTTAATATTACAGTACTAGTAGGTGTATTATGCTTTAATATTACAGTACCAGTAGGTGTAGTATGCTTTAATATTACAGTACCAGTAGGTGTATTATGCGTTAATATTACAGTACCAGTAGGTGTATTATGCTTTAATATTACAGTACCAGTAGGTGTATTATGCTTTAATATTACAGTACTAGTAGGTGTAGTATGCTTTAAGATTAGAGTACCAGTAGGTGTATTATGCTTTAATATTACAGTACCAGTAGGTGTATTATGCTTTATTATTACAGTACTAGTAGGGGTAGTATGCTTTAATATTACAGTACTAGTAGGTGTAGTATGCTTCAATATTACAGTACTAGTAGGTGTATTATGCTTTAATATTACAGTACCAGTAGGTGTATTATGCTTTAATATTACAGTACCAGTAGGTGTAGTATGCTTTAATATTACAGTACTAGTAGGTGTAGTATGCTTTAATATTACAGTACTAGTAGGTGTAGTATTCTTTAATATTAAAGTACTAGTAGGTGTAGTATGCTTTAATATTACAGTACTAGTAGGTGTAGTATGCTTTAATATTACAGTACCAGTAGGTGTATTATGCTTTAATATTACAGTACTAGTAGGTGTAGTATTCTTTAATATTACAGTACTAGTAGGTGTATTATGCTTTAATATTACAGTACTAGTAGGGGTAGTATGCTTTAAAATTACAGTACCAGTAGGTGTAGTATGCTTTAATATTACAGTACTAGTAGGGGAAGTATGCTTTAATATTACAGTACCAGTAGGTGTAGTATGCTTTAATATTACAGTACTAGTAGGTGTAGTATGCGTTAATATTACAGTACCAGTAGGTGTAGTATGCTTTAATATTACAGTACCAGTAGGTGTAGTATGCTTTAATATTACAGTACCAGTAGGTGTAGTATGCTTTAATATTACAGTACTAGTAGGGGTAGTATGCTTTAATATTACAGTACTAGTAGGGGTAGTATTCTTTAATATTACAGTACCAGTAGGTGTAGTGTGCTTTAATATTACAGTACCAGTAGGTGTAGTATGCTTTAATATTACAGTACTAGTAGGTGTAGTATTCTTTAGTATTACAGTACCAGTAGGTGTAGTATGCTTTAATATTACAGTACCAGTAGGTGTATTATGCTGTAATATTACAGTACTAGTGGGTGTAGTATGCTTTAATATTACAATACTAGTCGGTGTAGTATTCTTTAATATTACAGTACTAGTAGGTGTAGTATTCTTTAATATTACAGTACTAGTAGGTGTATTATGCTTTAATATTACAGTACCAGTAGGTGTAGTATGCGTTAATATCACAGTAGGTGTAGTATTCTTTAATATTACAGTACCAGTAGGTGAAGTATGCTTTAATATTACAGTACTAGTAGGTGTATTATGCTTTAATATTACAGTACCAGTAGGTGTAGTATGCGTTAATATTACAGTAGGTGTAGTATTCTTTAATATTACAGTACCAGTAGGTGAAGTATGCTTTAATATTACAGTACTAGTAGGTGTAGTATGCGTTAATATTACAGTACCAGTAGGTGTAGTATGCTTTAATATTACAGTACCAGTAGGTGTAGTATGCTTTAATATTACAGTACTAGTAGGTGTAGTATGCTTTAAAATTACAGTACTAGTAGGTGTAGTATGCTTTAATATTACAGTACCAGTAGGTGAAGTATGCTTTAATATTACAGTACTAGTAGGTGTAGTATGCTTTAATATTACAGTACCAGTAGGTGTAGTATGCGTTAATATTACAGTACCAGTAGGTGTAGTATGCTTTAATATTACATTACTAGTAGGTGTAGTATGCTTTAATATTACAGTACTAGTAGGGGAAGTATGCTTTAATATTACAGTACCAATAGGTGTAGTATGCTTTAATATTACAGTACTAGTAGGGGTAGTATGCTTTAATATTACATTACTAGTAGGTGTAGTATGCTTTAATATTACAGTACTAGTAGGGGAAGTATGCTTTAATATTACAGTACCAGTAGGTGTAGTATGCTTTAATATTACAGTACTAGTAGGTGTAGTATGCTTTAATATTACAGTACCAGTAGGTGTAGTATGCTTTAATATTACAGTACCAGTAGGTGTATTATGCTTTAATATTACAGTACTAGTAGGGGTAGTATGCTTTAATATTACAGTACCAGTAGGTGTAGTATGCTTTAATATTACAGTACCAGTAGGTGTATTATGTTTTAATATTACAGTACTAGTAGGGGTAGTATGCTTTAATATTACAGTACTAGTAGGTGTATTATGTTTTAATATTACAGTACCAGTAGGTGTATTATGCTTTAATATTACAGTACCAGTAGGTGTATTATGCTTTAATATTATAGTACTAGTAGGTGTAGTATGCTTTAATATTACAGTACTAGTAGGTGTAGTATTCTTTAATATTAAAGTACTAGTAGGTGTAGTATGCTTTAATATTACAGTACTAGTAGGTGTAGTATGCTTTAATATTACAGTACCAGTAGGTGTATTATGCTTTAATATTACAGTACTAGTAGGTGTAGTATTCTTTAATATTACAGTACCAGTAGATGTAGTATGCTTTAATATTACAGTACCAGTAGGTGTAGTATTCTTTAATATTACAGTACCAGTAGGTGTAGTATGCTTTAATATTACAGTACTAGTAGGTGTATTATGCTTTAATATTACAGTACTAGTAGGGGTAGTATGCTTTAAAATTACAGTACCAGTAGGTGTAGTATGCTTTAATATTACAGTACCAGTAGGTGGAGTATGCTTTAATATTACAGTACTAGTAGGGGTAGTATTCTTTAATATTACAGTACCAGTAGGTGTAGTATGCTTTAATATTACAGTACTAGTAGGGGTAGTATTCTTTAATATTACAGTACCAGTAGGTGTAGTATGCTTTAATATTACAGTACCAGTAGGTGTAGTATGCTTTAATATTGCAATACCAGTAGGTGTAGTATGCGTTAATATTACAGTAGGTGTAGTATTCTTTAATATTACAGTACCAGTAGGTGAAGTATGCTTTAATATTACAGTACTAGTAGGTGTAGTATGCTTTAATATTACAGTACCAGTAGGTGTAGTATGCGTTAATATTACAGTACCAGTAGGTGTAGTATGCTTTAATATTACAGTACTAGTAGGTGTAGTATGCTTTAATATTACAGTACTAGTAGGGGAAGTATGCTTTAATATTACAGTACCAGTAGGTGTAGTATGCTTTAATATTACAGTACCAGTAGGTGTAGTATGCTTTAATATTACAGTACTAGTAGGTGTAGTATGCTTTAATATTACAGTACCAGTAGGTGTAGTATGCTTTAATATTACAGTACCAGTAGGTGTATTATGCTTTAATATTACAGTACTAGTAGGGGTAGTATGCTTTAATATTACAGTACCAGTAGGTGTAGTATGCTTTAATATTACAGTACCAGTAGGTGTATTATGTTTTAATATTACAGTACTAGTAGGGGTAGTATGCTTTAATATTACAGTACTAGTAGGTGTATTATGTTTTAATATTACAGTACCAGTAGGTGTATTATGCTTTAATATTATAGTACCAGTAGGTGTATTATGCTTTAATATTACAGTACTAGTAGGTGTAGTATGCTTTAATATTACAGTACTAGTAGGTGTAGTATTCTTTAATATTGAAGTACTAGTAGGTGTAGTATGCTTTAATATTACAGTACTAGTAGGTGTAGTATGCTTTAATATTACAGTACCAGTAGGTGTATTATGCTTTAATATTACAGTACTAGTAGGTGTAGTATTCTTTAATATTACAGTACCAGTAGGTGTAGTATGCTTTAATATTACAGTACCAGTAGGTGTAGTATTCTTTAATATTACAGTACCAGTAGGTGTAGTATGCTTTAATATTACAGTACTAGTAGGTGTATTATGCTTTAATATTACAGTACTAGTAGGGGTAGTATGCTTTAAAATTACAGTACCAGTAGGTGTAGTATGCTTTAATATTACAGTACCAGTAGGTGTAGTATGCTTTAATATTACAGTACTAGTAGGGGTAGTATTCTTTAATATTACAGTACCAGTAGGTGTAGTATGCTTTAATATTACAGTACTAGTAGGGGTAGTATTCTTTAATATTACAGTACCAGTAGGTGTAGTATGCTTTAATATTACAGTACCAGTAGGTGTAGTATGCTTTAATATTACAGTACCAGTAGGTGTAGTATGCGTTAATATTACAGTAGGTGTAGTATTCTTTAATATTACAGTACCAGTAGGTGAAGTATGCTTTAATATTACAGTACTAGTAGGTGTAGTATGCTTTAATATTACAGTACCAGTAGGTGTAGTATGCGTTAATATTACAGTACCAGTAGGTGTAGTATGCTTTAATATTACAGTACCAGTAGGTGTAGTATGCTTTAATATTACATTACTAGTAGGTGTAGTATGCTTTAATATTACAGTACTAGTAGGGGAAGTATGCTTTAATATTACAGTACCAGTAGGTGTAGTATGCTTTAATATTACAGTACTAGTAGGTGTAGTATGCTTTAATATTACAGTACCAGTAGGTGTATTATGCTTTAATATTACAGTACTAGTAGGGGTAGTATGCTTTAATATTACAGTACTAGTAAGGGTAGTATTCTTTAATATTACAGTACCAGTAGGTGTAGTATGCTTTAATATTACAGTACCAGTAGGTGTAGTATGCTTTAATATTACAGTACCAGTAGGTGTAGTATGCGTTAATATTACAGTAGGTGTAGTATTCTTTAATATTACAGTACCAGTAGGTGAAGTATGCTTTAATATTACAGTACTAGTAGGTGTAGTATGCTTTAATATTACAGTACCAGTAGGTGTAGTATGCGTTAATATTACAGTACCAGTAGGTGTAGTATGCTTTAATATTACAGTACCAGTAGGTGTAGTATGCTTTAATATTACAGTACTAGTAGGTGTAGTATGCTTTAATATTACAGTACCAGTAGGTGTAGTATGCTTTAATATTACAGTACTAGTAGGTGTAGTATGCTTTAATATTACAGTACTAGTAGGGGAAGTATGCTTTAATATTACAGTACCAGTAGGTGTAGTATGCTTTAATATTACAGTACTAGTAGGTGTAGTATGCTTTAATATTACAGTACCAGTAGGTGTAGTATGCTTTAATATTACAGTACCAGTAGGTGTATTATGCTTTAATATTACAGTACTAGTAGGGGTAGTATGCTTTAATATTACAGTACCAGTAGGTGTAGTATGCTTTAATATTACAGTACCAGTAGGTGTATTATGTTTTAATATTACAGTACTAGTAGGGGTAGTATGCTTTAATATTACAGTACTAGTAGGTGTATTATGTTTTAATATTACAGTACCAGTAGGTGTATTATGCTTTAATATTACAGTACCAGTAGGTGTATTATGCTTTAATATTACAGTACTAGTAGGTGTAGTATGCTTTAATATTACAGTACAGTAGGTGTAGTATTCTTTAATATTAAAGTACTAGTAGGTGTAGTATGCTTTAATATTACAGTACTAGTAGGTGTAGTATGCTTTAATATTACAGTACCAGTAGGTGTATTATGCTTTAATATTACAGTACTAGTAGGTGTAGTATGCTTTAATATTGCAGTACCAGTAGGTGTAGTATGCTTTAATATTACAGTACTAGTAGGGGTAGTATTCTTTAATATTACAGTACCAGTAGGTGTAGTATGCTTTAATATTACAGTACTAGTAGGGGTAGTATTCTTTAATATTACAGTACCAGTAGGTGTAGTATGCTTTAATATTACAGTACCAGTAGGTGTAGTATGCTTTAATATTACAGTACCAGTAGGTGTAGTATGCGTTAATATTACAGTAGGTGTAGTATTCTTTAATATTACAGTACCAGTAGGTGAAGTATGCTTTAATATTACAGTACTAGTAGGTGTAGTATGCTTTAATATTACAGTACCAGTAGGTGTAGTATGCGTTAATATTACAGTACCAGTAGGTGTAGTATGCTTTAATATTACAGTACCAGTAGGTGTAGTATGCTTTAATATTACATTACTAGTAGGTGTAGTATGCTTTAATATTACAGTACTAGTTGGGGAAGTATGCTTTAATATTACAGTACCAGTAGGTGTAGTATGCTTTAATATTACAGTACTAGTAGGTGTAGTATGCTTTAATATTACAGTACCAGTAGGTGTATTATGCTTTAATATTACAGTACTAGTAGGGGTAGTATGCTTTAATATTACAGTACTAGTAGGGGTAGTATTCTTTAATATTACAGTACCAGTAGGTGTAGTATGCTTTAATATTACAGTACCAGTAGGTGTAGTATGCTTTTATATTACAGTACCAGTAGGTGTAGTATGCGTTAATATTACAGTAGGTGTAGTATTCTTTAATATTACAGTACCAGTAGGTGAAGTATGCTTTAATATTACAGTACTAGTAGGTGTAGTATGCTTTAATATTACAGTACCAGTAGGTGTAGTATGCGTTAATATTACAGTACCAGTAGGTGTAGTATGCTTTAATATTACAGTACCAGTAGGTGTAGTATGCTTTAATATTACAGTACTAGTAGGTGTAGTATGCTTTAATATTACAGTACTAGTAGGGGAAGTATGCTTTAACATTACAGTACCAGTAGGTGTAGTATTCTTTAATATTACAGTACTAGTAGGTGTAGTATGCTTTAATATTACAGTACCAGTAGGTGTAGTATGCTTTAATATTACAGTACTAGTAGGTGTAGTATGCTTTAATATTACAGTACCAGTAGGTGTAGTATGCTTTAATATTACAGTACCAGTAGGTGTATTATGCTTTAATATTACAGTACTAGTAGGGGTTGTATGCTTTAATATTACAGTACCAGTAGGTGTAGTATGCTTTAATATTACAGTACCAGTAGGTGTATTATGCTTTAATATTACAGTACTAGTAGGGGTAGTATGCTTTAATATTACAGTACTAGTAGGTGTAGTATGCTTTAATATTACAGTACCAGTAGGTGTAGTATGCGTTAATATTACAGTACCAGTAGGTGTAGTATGCTTTAATATTACAGTACCAGTAGGTGTAGTATGCTTTAATATTACAGTACTAGTAGGTGTAGTATGCTTTAATATTACAGTACTAGTAGGGGTAGTATTCTTTAATATTACAGTACCAGTAGGTGTAGTATGCTTTAATATTACAGTACCAGTAGGTGTAGTATGCTTTTATATTACAGTACCAGTAGGTGTAGTATGCGTTAATATTACAGTTGGTGTAGTATTCTTTAATATTACAGTACCAGTAGGTGAAGTATGCTTTAATATTACAGTACTAGTAGGTGTAGTATGCTTTAATATTACAGTACCAGTAGGTGTAGTATGCGTTAATATTACAGTACCAGTAGGTGTAGTATGCTTTAATATTACAGTACCAGTAGGTGTAGTATGCTTTAATATTACAGTACTAGTAGGTGTAGTATGCTTTAATATTACAGTACTAGTAGGGGAAGTATGCTTTAACATTACAGTACCAGTAGGTGTAGTATTCTTTAATATTACAGTACTAGTAGGTGTAGTATGCTTTAATATTACAGTACCAGTAGGTGTAGTATGCTTTAATATTACAGTACTAGTAGGTGTATTATGCTTTAATATTACAGTACCAGTAGGTGTATTATGCTTTAATATTACAGTACTAGTAGGGGTAGTATGCTTTAATATTACAGTACCAGTAGGTGTAGTATGCTTTAATATTACAGTACCAGTAGGTGTATTATGTTTTAATATTACAGTACTAGTAGGGGTAGTATGCTTTAATATTACAGTACTAGTAGGTGTATTATGTTTTAATATTACAGTACCAGTAGGTGTATTATGCTTTAATATTATAGTACCAGTAGGTGTATTATGCTTTAATATTACAGTACTAGTAGGTGTAGTATGCTTTAATATTACAGTACTAGTAGGTGTAGTATTCTTTAATATTGAAGTACTAGTAGGTGTAGTATGCTTTAATATTACAGTACTAGTAGGTGTAGTATGCTTTAATATTACAGTACCAGTAGGTGTATTATGCTTTAATATTACAGTACTAGTAGGTGTAGTATTCTTTAATATTACAGTACCATTAGGTGTAGTATGCTTTAATATTACAGTACCAGTAGGTGTAGTATTCTTTAATATTACAGTACCAGTAGGTGTAGTATGCTTTAATATTACAGTACTAGTAGGTGTATTATGCTTTAATATTACAGTACTAGTAGGGGTAGTATGCTTTAAAATTACAGTACCAGTAGGTGTAGTATGCTTTAATATTACAGTACCAGTAGGTGTAGTATGCTTTAATATTACAGTACTAGTAGGGGTAGTATTCTTTAATATTACAGTACCAGTAGGTGTAGTATGCTTTAATATTACAGTACTAGTAGGGGTAGTATTCTTTAATATTACAGTACCAGTAGGTGTAGTATGCTTTAATATTACAGTACCAGTAGGTGTAGTATGCTTTAATATTACAGTACCAGTAGGTGTAGTATGCGTTAATATTACAGTAGGTGTAGTATTCTTTAATATTACAGTACCAGTAGGTGAAGTATGCTTTAATATTACAGTACTAGTAGGTGTAGTATGCTTTAATATTACAGTACCAGTAGGTGTAGTATGCGTTAATATTACAGTACCAGTAGGTGTAGTATGCTTTAATATTACAGTACCAGTAGGTGTAGTATGCTTTAATATTACATTACTAGTAGGTGTAGTATGCTTTAATATTACAGTACTAGTAGGGGAAGTATGCTTTAATATTACAGTACCAGTAGGTGTAGTATGCTTTAATATTACAGTACTAGTAGGTGTAGTATGCTTTAATATTACAGTACCAGTAGGTGTATTATGCTTTAATATTACAGTACTAGTAGGGGTAGTATGCTTTAATATTACAGTACTAGTAAGGGTAGTATTCTTTAATATTACAGTACCAGTAGGTGTAGTATGCTTTAATATTACAGTACCAGTAGGTGTAGTATGCTTTAATATTACAGTACCAGTAGGTGTAGTATGCGTTAATATTACAGTAGGTGTAGTATTCTTTAATATTACAGTACCAGTAGGTGAAGTATGCTTTAATATTACAGTACTAGTAGGTGTAGTATGCTTTAATATTACAGTACCAGTAGGTGTAGTATGCGTTAATATTACAGTACCAGTAGGTGTAGTATGCTTTAAAATTACAGTACCAGTAGGTGTAGTATGCTTTAATATTACAGTACTAGTAGGTGTAGTATGCTTTAATATTACAGTACCAGTAGGTGTAGTATGCTTTAATATTACAGTACTAGTAGGTGTAGTATGCTTTAATATTACAGTACTAGTAGGGGAAGTATGCTTTAATATTACAGTACCAGTAGGTGTAGTATGCTTTAATATTACAGTACTAGTAGGTGTAGTATGCTTTAATATTACAGTACCAGTAGGTGTAGTATGCTTTAATATTACAGTACCAGTAGGTGTATTATGCTTTAATATTACAGTACTAGTAGGGGTAGTATGCTTTAATATTACAGTACCAGTAGGTGTAGTATGCTTTAATATTACAGTACCAGTAGGTGTATTATGTTTTAATATTACAGTACTAGTAGGGGTAGTATGCTTTAATATTACAGTACTAGTAGGTGTATTATGTTTTAATATTACAGTACCAGTAGGTGTATTATGCTTTAATATTACAGTACCAGTAGGTGTATTATGCTTTAATATTACAGTACTAGTAGGTGTAGTATGCTTTAATATTACAGTACAGTAGGTGTAGTATTCTTTAATATTAAAGTACTAGTAGGTGTAGTATGCTTTAATATTACAGTACTAGTAGGTGTAGTATGCTTTAATATTACAGTACCAGTAGGTGTATTATGCTTTAATATTACAGTACTAGTAGGTGTAGTATTCTTTAATATTACAGTACCAGTAGGTGTAGTATGCTTTAATATTACAGTACCAGTAGGTGTAGTATTCTTTAATATTACAGTACCAGTAGGTGTAGTATGCTTTAATATTACAGTACTAGTAGGTGTATTATGCTTTAATATTACAGTACTAGTAGGGGTAGTATGCTTTAAAATTACAGTACCAGTAGGTGTAGTATGCTTTAATATTGCAGTACCAGTAGGTGTAGTATGCTTTAATATTACAGTACTAGTAGGGGTAGTATTCTTTAATATTACAGTACCAGTAGGTGTAGTATGCTTTAATATTACAGTACTAGTAGGGGTAGTATTCTTTAATATTACAGTACCAGTAGGTGTAGTATGCTTTAATATTACAGTACCAGTAGGTGTAGTATGCTTTAATATTACAGTACCAGTAGGTGTAGTATGCGTTAATATTACAGTAGGTGTAGTATTCTTTAATATTACAGTACCAGTAGGTGAAGTATGCTTTAATATTACAGTACTAGTAGGTGTAGTATGCTTTAATATTACAGTACCAGTAGGTGTAGTATGCGTTAATATTACAGTACCAGTAGGTGTAGTATGCTTTAATATTACAGTACCAGTAGGTGTAGTATGCTTTAATATTACATTACTAGTAGGTGTAGTATGCTTTAATATTACAGTACTAGTAGGGGAAGTATGCTTTAATATTACAGTACCAGTAGGTGTAGTATGCTTTAATATTACAGTACTAGTAGGTGTAGTATGCTTTAATATTACAGTACCAGTAGGTGTATTATGCTTTAATATTACAGTACTAGTAGGGGTAGTATGCTTTAATATTACAGTACTAGTAGGGGTAGTATTCTTTAATATTACAGTACCAGTAGGTGTAGTATGCTTTAATATTACAGTACCAGTAGGTGTAGTATGCTTTTATATTACAGTACCAGTAGGTGTAGTATGCGTTAATATTACAGTAGGTGTAGTATTCTTTAATATTACAGTACCAGTAGGTGAAGTATGCTTTAATATTACAGTACTAGTAGGTGTAGTATGCTTTAATATTACAGTACCAGTAGGTGTAGTATGCGTTAATATTACAGTACCAGTAGGTGTAGTATGCTTTAATATTACAGTACCAGTAGGTGTAGTATGCTTTAATATTACAGTACTAGTAGGTGTAGTATGCTTTAATATTACAGTACTAGTAGGGGAAGTATGCTTTAACATTACAGTACCAGTAGGTGTAGTATTCTTTAATATTACAGTACTAGTAGGTGTAGTATGCTTTAATATTACAGTACCAGTAGGTGTAGTATGCTTTAATATTACAGTACTAGTAGGTGTAGTATGCTTTAATATTACAGTACCAGTAGGTGTAGTATGCTTTAATATTACAGTACCAGTAGGTGTATTATGCTTTAATATTACAGTACTAGTAGGGGTTGTATGCTTTAATATTACAGTACCAGTAGGTGTAGTATGCTTTAATATTACAGTACCAGTAGGTGTATTATGCTTTAATATTACAGTACTAGTAGGGGTAGTATGCTTTAATATTACAGTACTAGTAGGTGTAGTATGCTTTAATATTACAGTACCAGTAGGTGTAGTATGCGTTAATATTACAGTACCAGTAGGTGTAGTATGCTTTAATATTACAGTACCAGTAGGTGTAGTATGCTTTAATATTACAGTACTAGTAGGTGTAGTATGCTTTAATATTACAGTACTAGTAGGGGTAGTATTCTTTAATATTACAGTACCAGTAGGTGTAGTATGCTTTAATATTACAGTACCAGTAGGTGTAGTATGCTTTTATATTACAGTACCAGTAGGTGTAGTATGCGTTAATATTACAGTTGGTGTAGTATTCTTTAATATTACAGTACCAGTAGGTGAAGTATGCTTTAATATTACAGTACTAGTAGGTGTAGTATGCTTTAATATTACAGTACCAGTAGGTGTAGTATGCGTTAATATTACAGTACCAGTAGGTGTAGTATGCTTTAATATTACAGTACCAGTAGGTGTAGTATGCTTTAATATTACAGTACTAGTAGGTGTAGTATGCTTTAATATTACAGTACTAGTAGGGGAAGTATGCTTTAACATTACAGTACCAGTAGGTGTAGTATTCTTTAATATTACAGTACTAGTAGGTGTAGTATGCTTTAATATTACAGTACCAGTAGGTGTAGTATGCTTTAATATTACAGTACTAGTAGGTGTAGTATGCTTTAATATTACAGTACCAGTAGGTGTAGTATGCTTTAATATTACAGTACCAGTAGGTGTATTATGCTTTAATATTACAGTACTAGTAGGGGTTGTATGCTTTAATATTACAGTACCAGTAGGTGTAGTATGCTTTAATATTACAGTACCAGTAGGTGTATTATGCTTTAATATTACAGTACTAGTAGGGGTAGTATGCTTTAATATTACAGTACTAGTAGGTGTAGTATGCTTTAATATTACAGTACCAGTAGGTGTAGTATGCGTTAATATTACAGTACCAGTAGGTGTAGTATGCTTTAATATTACAGTACCAGTAGGTGTAGTATGCTTTAATATTACAGTACTAGTAGGTGTAGTATGCTTTAATATTACAGTACTAGTAGGGGTAGTATTCTTTAATATTACAGTACCAGTAGGTGTAGTATGCTTTAATATTACAGTACCAGTAGGGGTAGTATGCTTTTATATTACAGTACCAGTAGGTGTAGTATGCGTTAATATTACAGTTGGTGTAGTATTCTTTAATATTACAGTACCAGTAGGTGAAGTATGCTTTAATATTACAGTACTAGTAGGTGTAGTATGCTTTAATATTACAGTACCAGTAGGTGTAGTATGCGTTAATATTACAGTACCAGTAGGTGTAGTATGCTTTAATATTACAGTACCAGTAGGTGTAGTATGCTTTAATATTACAGTACTAGTAGGTGTAGTATGCTTTAATATTACAGTACTAGTAGGGGAAGTATGCTTTAACATTACAGTACCAGTAGGTGTAGTATTCTTTAATATTACAGTACTAGTAGGTGTAGTATGCTTTAATATTACAGTACCAGTAGGTGTAGTATGCTTTAATATTACAGTACTAGTAGGTGTAGTATGCTTTAATATTACAGTACCAGTAGGTGTAGTATGCTTTAATATTACAGTACCAGTAGGTGTATTATGCTTTAATATTACAGTACTAGTAGGGGTTGTATGCTTTAATATTACAGTACCAGTAGGTGTAGTATGCTTTAATATTACAGTACCAGTAGGTGTATTATGCTTTAATATTACAGTACTAGTAGGGGTAGTATGCTTTAATATTACAGTACTAGTAGGTGTAGTATGCTTTAATATTACAGTACCAGTAGGTGTAGTATGCGTTAATATTACAGTACCAGTAGGTGTAGTATGCTTTAATATTACAGTACTAGTAGGTGTAGTATGCTTTAATATTACAGTACTAGTAGGGGAAGTATGCTTTAACATTACAGTACCAGTAGGTGTAGTATTCTTTAATATTACAGTACTAGTAGGTGTAGTATGCTTTAATATTACAGTACCAGTAGGTGTAGTATGCTTTAATATTACAGTACTAGTAGGTGTAGTATGCTTTAATATTACAGTACCAGTAGGTGTAGTATGCTTTAATATTACAGTACCAGTAGGTGTATTATGCTTTAATATTACAGTACTAGTAGGGGTTGTATGCTTTAATATTACAGTACCAGTAGGTGTAGTATGCTTTAATATTACAGTACCAGTAGGTGTATTATGCTTTAATATTACAGTACTAGTAGGGGTTGTATGCTTTAATATTACAGTACCAGTAGGTGTATTATGCTTTAATATTACAGTACCAGTAGGTGTATTATGCCGATCGCGGTGATGCCCTGTATGAACCCTTCAGACGCGGCGATCAAAGCTGAGCGCCGCGTCTGAAGCGAAAGTGAAAATATCCCAGCTGCTCAGTCGGGCTGTTTGGGACCGTCGCGGTGAAATCGTGGCGTCCCGATCAGCTTACAGGACACCAGGAGGGACCTTACCTGCCTCCTCGGTGTCCGATCGGCGAATGACTGCTCCGTGCCTGAGATCCAGGCAGGAGCAGTCAAGCGCCAATAACACTGATCACAGGCGTGTTAATACATGCCAGTGATCTGTGTAAAAGATCAGTGTATGTAATGTTATAGGCCCCTATGTTGGGCTATAACACTGCAAAAAAAAAATTGTTAATAAAGATCATTTAACCCCTACCCTAATAAAAGTTTGAATCATCCCCATTTTCCCATAAAAAAAATAAAACAGTGTAAATAAAAATAAACATATGTGGTATCGCCGCATGCGTAAATGTCTGAACTATAAAAATATATCGTTAATTAAACCGCACGGTCAATCGTGTACACGTAAAAAATTCCAAAGTCCAAAAAACGTATTTTTGGTCACTTTTTATACCATTAAAAAATGAATGAAAAGTGATAATAAAACAGATCAAAATGGTACCGATAAAAACTTCAGTTCATGGCGCAAAAAAATGAGCCCTCATACCGCCCTGTACGAGGAAAAAAAACAGTTATAGGGGCCAGAAGATGACATTTTTAAACGTATAAATTTTCCGGCATGTAGTTATGATTTTTTCCAGAACTACGACAAAATTAAACATATATAAGTAGGGTACCATTTTAACCGTTTTGACCTAAAGAATAATGATAAGGTGTCATTTTTACCTAAATAAGCACTGCGTAGAAACGGAAGCCCCCAAGATTTACAAAATTGCGTTTTTTGTTCGATTTTGTCGCGCAATGATTTTTTTTTCTGTTTCACTGTGGATTTTTGGATAAAATGACTAATGTCACTGCAAAGTACAATTGTTGATGCAAAAAAAAAAGCCATAATATGGATTTTTAGGTGGAAAATTGAAAGGGTTATGATTTTAAAAGGTAAGAGGGAAAAACGAAAATGCAAAAACTGAAAAACCCTGCGTCCTTAAGGGGTTAACACATGTGGAATTATAGACATAACAAGTGGGATAACTGTTAGAGTTTAAACACCCTTTTTCATTTTTTTTTTTTCTCTGTTCCACCTCTAGGGGGAGGAGGAGTAGATTGGGCACAGGTGTATAAATCTTAGCTTGGGACTCTTATTGAGAGCTTGCTCTTTCTGAGTGTTGCTGTGTAAGAGGGGGCGTGAAAGAGGAGTTTCAAAAACTGGAGTTTGAAAGCAGGAGGTTGAGATCGCTGTGAGTTTTAATTTTTGAACCCACAAGGTCTACAAAAAATTTTAAGTGTAATTTTGACTGTCTGTTTTTTCCTATACATTTGTGAAATCCCCATAATTAGATGACCTCCATGTTGGAAAATGCAGTCCAATGTACATCCTGTTCAATGTATGCAATCCTTGAACAACAGTTTGAGGGTGCATATTGTTGTGCGAGATGTGTGCTAGTTGTCCGTTTGGAAGCCCAGATCCTGCATCTAGAGGGGCGACTGGCAACAATGAGAAGCATTAACAACATGGAGAGGAGTCTCGTGCTCACTGAGCAGGCACTCTCGGGAATAGAGGTGGGGGAGGACAGTGGGACGGAGTTGCAGGACAGTCAGGCAGTTAGCTGGGTTACAGTTAGAAAGAGGGGTAGGGGAAAAAATGTCAGGGAGGCTAGTCCTGAACTGGCACACCCCAACAAGTTTGCCCGCTTGGCAGATGAGGGGGATGCCATTACAGAGCTAGCAGAACTGCAGCAGGATACCGCCTCTGACCGCCAGGGGGGTGTCTGCTCCAGTAAGGAGGGAGGGAGGAGTACAGGGCAGGCCAGACAGGTACTAGTGGTGGGGGACTCAATTATTAGGGGGACAGACAGGGCGATCTGTCACAAAGACCGGGATCGCCGAACAGTGTGTTGTCTGCCTGGCGCACGAGTTCGGCACATCGCGGATCGGGTTGACAGGTTGTTGGGCGGGGCTGGAGAGGACCCAGCAGTCATGGTACATATTGGCACCAATGACAAAGTAAGAGGTAGGTGGAGTGTCCTTAAAAATGATTTCAGGGACTTAGGCCACAAGCTTAAGGCAAGGACCTCCAAGGTAGTCTTTTCTGAAATACTACCAGTACCACGAGCCGCACCAGAGAGGCAGCGGGAGATCAGGGAGGTAAACAAGTGGCTCAGAAGCTGGTGTAGGAAGGAAGGGTTTGGGTTCATGGAGAACTGGGCTGACTTCGCTGTCGGTTACCGGCTCTACCGTAGGGACGGGCTGCACCTCAATGGGGAGGGTGCAGCTTTGCTTGGGGAGAAGATGGCTAGAAGGGTGGAGGAGTGTTTAAACTAGGGACTTGGGGGGAGGGAACCTACAGCAAAGAGGGGGAAGATAGTGTAGATAGAGAGGTGGGAATTATAAATGTACCTGGGGGTGGAGCGGAGGGAGGGGTTAGAATAGTTAATAGGAATAAGCTTCATAGGAAAGTAAAACTTACACCCTTGAATCCCATTAACCCCAATAACATAAAGGATGGAAATGTAAAGTGTATGTTCACAAATGCCAGAAGCCTAGCAAATAAAATGGGGGAGCTTGAGGCCTTGATACTGGAGGAACATATTGATATAGTTGGGGTCACTGAGACATGGCTGGACTCCTCGCATGACTGGGCTGTCAATCTGCAGGGGTTTACATTGTTTCGCAAGGATAGAATGAACAGAAAAGGTGGTGGAGTCTGTCTGTATGTAAGAAGTGGTATGAAAGTCAGTGTGAACGATGCCATAGTGTGTGATGATTCTGAGGAGGTGGAATCATTGTGGGTAGAATTACAAAAGGAGGGAAATACTGAAAAAATAGTATTTGGTGTAATCTACAGACCCCCTAATATTACTGAAGAGATAGAAGTTCGGCTTCATAAGCAAATAGAGAGGGCCGCCCGGGCAGGTACAGTGGTAATAATGGGAGATTTTAACTATCCAGATATAGATTGGGGTCCGGGGTTGGCTAAAACTACAAAGGGGCGACAATTCCTAAATTTATTGCAGGATAATTTTATGGGCCAGTTTGTGGAGGACCCAACAAGAAGTGATGCCTTGTTGGATCTGATCATTTCCAACAATGCAGAGCTGGTTGGTAATGTAACTGTGCGGGAAAACCTTGGTAATAGCGACCACAATATAGTTACTTTTGACTTAAAATGTAGAAAACAAAGACAGGCGGGGAAGGCAAAAACATATAACTTTAAAAAGGCAAATTTCCCTGGGCTGAGGGCTGCACTACAGGACATAGACTGGGGGGAGGTGTTGTCAAATACTAATACAGTAGGTAAATGGGACATCTTTAAATCAACTCTAAATAACTATACAGCTAAATATATACCAAAGGGGAACAAATATAAACGATTAAAACTAAATCCTACATGGCTGACACATGATGTTAAAAGAGCAATAAACAACAAAAAAATAGCCTTCAAAAAATACAAATCTGAGGGGTCAGCTATAACATTTAAACAGTACAAGGAGCTTAATAAAATCTGTAAAAATGTAATAAAAACAGCAAAAATTCAAAATGAGAGACAGGTGGCCAAAGAAAGCAAAACTAATCCTAAATATTTTTTTAGATATATAAATGCAAAAAAACCAAGGACAGAGCATGTAGGACCCCTTAATAATGATAATGGGGAGGTTGTCACAGGCAATCAAGAGAAGGCGGAGCTACTGAATGGGTTCTTTAGTTCTGTATACACTATGGAAGAAGGAGCTGACATTGGCCAGGTCAGTGCTGGTAACACATCATGTAATGTACTGAACTGGCTTAATGTAGAGATGGTACAAGGTAAGTTAAGTGATATAAATGTAAGCAAATCCCCAGGACCGGATGGACTACACCCAAGAGTTCTTAGAGAGGTAAGTTCAGTAATATCTGTACCCCTGTTCATGATATTTAGAGATTCTCTGGTGTCTGGTATTGTGCCAAGGGACTGGCGCAAGGCGAATGTGGTGCCAATCTTCAAAAAGGGCTCTAGGTCTTCCCCAGGAAACTATAGACCGGTAAGTTTAACGTGCATTGTGGGTAAATTGTTTGAAGGACTTATAAGGGATTACATACAGGAATACATAGGGGATAATTGTATTATAAGTGATAGCCAGCATGGGTTTACTAAGGATAGAAGTTGTCAAACCAATCTAATTTGCTTTTATGAAGAGGTGAGTAGAAGCCTTGACAGAGGAATGGCTGTGGATATAGTGTTTCTGGATTTTGCTAAAGCGTTTGATACTGTCCCTCATAGACGTCTGACAGGTAAGTTAAGGTCTTTGGGCTTGGAAACTTTAGTTTGTAACTGGATTGAACACTGGCTCATGGATCGTACCCAGAGAGTGGTGGTCAATGATTCGTACTCTGATTGGTCCCCGGTTATTAGTGGTGTACCCCAAGGTTCAGTACTGGGCCCGCTGTTGTTTAATTTATTTATCAATGATATAGAGGATGGTATTAACAGCTCTGTTTCTATCTTTGCAGATGACACCAAGCTTTGTAGCACGGTACAGTCTATAGAGGATGTGTATAAGTTACAAGATGACTTGGATAGACTAAGTGTCTGGGCATCCACTTGGCAAATGAGGTTCAATGTGGATAAATGTAAAGTTATGCATCTGGGTACTAATAACCTGCATGCATCGTATGTCTTAGGGGGGATTAAACTGTCAGAGTCACTGGTAGAGAAGGATCTGGGTGTACTTGTAGATCACAGACTACGGAATAGCATGCAATGTCAGGCTGCTGCTTCCAAAGCCGGCAGGATATTGTCATGTATCAAAAGAGGAATGGACTCAAGGGACAGGGACATAATACTCCCCCTTTATAAATCATTGGTACGGCCTTACCTGGAATATGCTGTTCAGTTTTGGGCACCTGTCCATAAAAGGGACACTGCGGAGTTGGAAAGGGTGCAGAGACGCGCGACTAAACTAATATGGGGCATGGAACATCTTAGCTATGAGGAGCGATTAAAGGAGTTACAATTGTTTAGTCTTGAGAAGAGACGTTTAAGGGGGGATATGATAAACGTATATAAGTATATTAATGGCCCATACAAAAAATATGGAGAAAAACTGTTCCAGGTTAAACCCCCCCAAAGGACGAGGGGGCACTGCCTCCGTCTGGAGAAGAAAAAGTTTAGTCTCAAGGGGCGACACGCCTCCTTTACCGTGAGGACTGTGAATTTATGGAACGGTCTACCTCAGGAACTGGTCACAGCAGGAACAATTAACAGCTTTAAAACAGGATTAGATACATTCCTGGAACAAAATAAGATTAATGCTTATGAAGAAATATAAAATCTCATCCCTTCCCCAATATCGCGCCACACCCCTACCCCTTAATTCCCTGGTTGAACTTGATGGACATATGTCTTTTTTCGACCATACTAACTATGTAACTATGTAACTATGTAACAATAAAGTGTGAAACAACTGAAAATATGTCATATTCTAGGTTCTAGCCACCTTTTGCTTTGATTACTACTTTGCACACTCTTGGCATTCTCTTGATGAGCTTCAAGAGGTAGTCACCTGAAATGGTCTTCCAACATTCTTGAAGGAGTTCCCAGAGATGCTTAGCACCTGTTGGCCCCTTTGCCTTCATTGGGTTCAGGTCCGGTGACTGTGGAGGTCAGGTCATCTGACGCAGCACCCCATCAATCTCTTTCTTGGTCAAATAGCCCTTACACAGCCTGGAGGTGTGTTTGGGGTCATTGTCCTGTTGAAAAATAAATGATGGTCCAACTAAACGCAAACCGGATGGAATAGCAGCCGCTGCAAGATGCTGTGGTAGCCATGCTGGTTCAGTATGCCTTCAATTTTGAATAAATCCCCAACAGTGTCACCAGCCAAGCCCCCCCACACCATAACACCTCCTCCTCCATGCTTCACGGTGGGAACCAGGCATCTAGAGTCCATCCGTTCACCTTTTCTGCTTCGCACAAAGACACGGTGGTTGGAACCAAAGATCTCAAATTTGGACACATCAGACCAAAGCACAGATTTCCACTGGTCTAATGTCCATTCCTTGTGTTCTTTAGCCCAAACAAGTCTCTTCTGCTTGTTGCCTGTCCTTAGCAGTGGTTTCCTAGCAGATATTCTACCATGAAGGCCTGATTCACACAGTCTCCTCTTAACAGTTGTTCTAGAGATGTGTCTGCTGCTAGAACTCTGTGTGGCATTGACCTGGTCTCTAATCTGAGCTGCTGTTAACCTGCGATTTCTGAGGCTGGTGACTCGGATGAACTTATCCTCCGCAGCAGAGGTGACTCTTGGTCTTCCTTTCCTGGGGCGCTCCGCATGTGAGCCAGTTTCCTTGTAGCTCTTGATGGTTTTTGTGACTGCACTTGGGGACACTTTCCACCTAGAATATGACATATTTTCAGTTATTTCACACTTTTTGTTATGTATGTAATTCCACATGTGTTAATTCATAGTTTTGATGCCTTCAGTGTGAATCTACAATTTTCATAGTCATGAAAATAAAGAAAACTCTTTGAATGAGAAGGTGTGTCCAAACTTTTGGTCTGTACTGTATATAACATGATTATAGTACCTACAGTTTCGGTAGGTGTATGCTAACAATACTAACAGTACTAATGGGTGTAGTATGCTTACTGTACTCTCAGTTCCAGCAGGTTTAGCACTCTAACAGAACTCTCAGCTCCAATAAGTAGGTTTAGCAGGCTTATAGTACTTATATTTCTAGTAGGTGTAGCATGCTTATAGCACTTATAGGTCTGGTAGGTGTAGCATGCTTATAATACTTATATTTCTAGTAGGTGGAGCATGCTTATAATACTTATATTTATAGTAGGTGTAGCATGCTTATAGTACTTATATTTCTAGTAGGTGTAGCATGCTTATAGTACTTATATTTCTAGTAGGTGTAGCATGCTTATAGTACTTATATTTCTAGTAGGTGTAGCATGCTTATAGTACTTATATTTCTAGTAGGTGTAGCATGCTTATAGCACTTATAGGTCTGGTAGGTGTAGCATGCTTATAATACTTATATTTCTAGTAGGTGGAGCATGCTTATAATACTTATATTTATAGTAGGTGTAGCATGCTTATAGTACTTATATTTCTAGTAGGTGTAGCATGCTTATAGTACTTATATTTCTAGTAGGTGTAGCATGCTTATAGTACTTATATTTCTAGTAGGTGTAGCATGCTTATAGTACTTATATTTATAGTAGGTGTAGAATGCTTATAATACTTATATTTCTAGTAGGTATAGCATGCTTATAGTACTTATATTTCTAGTAGGTGTAGCATGCTTATAATACTTATATTTCTAGTAGGTATAGCATGCTTATAGTACTTATATTTCTAGTAGGTGTAGCATGCTTATAGTACTTATAGGTCTGGTAGGTGTAGCATGCTTATAATACTTATATTTCTAGTAGGTGGAGCATGCTTATAATACTTATATTTATAGTAGGTGTAGCATGCTTATAGTACTTATATTTCTAGTAGGTGTAGCATGCTTATAGTACTTATATTTCTAGTAGGTGTAGCATGCTTATAGTACTTATATTTCTAGTAGGTGTAGCATGCTTATAGTACTTATATTTATAGTAGGTGTAGAATGCTTATAATACTTATATTTCTAGTAGGTATAGCATGCTTATAGTACTTATATTTCTAGTAGGTGTAGCATGCTTATAATACTTATATTTCTAGTAGGTATAGCATGCTTATAGTACTTATATTTCTAGTAGGTGTAGCATGCTTATAGTACTTATAGGTCTAGTAGGTGTAGCATGCTTATAGTACTTATATTTCTAGTAGGTGTACCATGCTTATAGTACATTATATTTCTAGTAGGTGTAGCATGCTTATAGTACTTATATTTCTAGTAGGTATAGCATGCTTATAGTATTTATATTTCTAGTAGGTGTAGCATGCTTATAGTACTTATATTTCTAGTAGGTGTAGCATGCTTATAGTACTTATATTTCTAGTAGGTGTAGCATGCTTATAGCACTTATATTTCTAGTAGGTGTACCATGCTTATAGTACTTATATTTCTAGTAGGTGTACTATGCTTATAGCACTTATATTTCTAGTAGGTATAGCATGCTTATAGCACTTATATTTCTAGTAGGTATAGCATGCTTATAGCACTTATATTTCTAGTAGGTGTAGCATGCTTATAGCACTTATATTTCCAGTAGGTGTAGCATGCTTATAGTACTTATATTTCTAGTAGGTGTACCATGCTTATAGTACTCATATTTCTAGTAGGTGTACCATGCTTATAGTACTTATATTTCTAGTAGGTGTACCATGCTTATAGTACATTATATTTCTAGTAGGTGTAGCATGCTTATAGTACTTATATTTCTAGTAGGTGTAGCATGCTTATAGCACTTATATTTCTAGTAGGTGTAGCATGCTTATAGTACTTATTCTTCTAGTAGGTGTAGCATGCTTATAGTACTTATATTTCTAGAAGGTGTAGCATGCTTATAGTACTTATATTTCTAGTAGGTGTAGCATGCTTATAGTACTCATATTTCTAGTAGGTGTACCATGCTTATAGTACTTATATTTCTAGTAGGTGTAGCATGCTTATAGCACATTATATTTCTAGTAGGTGTAGCATGCTTATAGTACTTATATTTATAGTAAGTGTTGCATGCTTATAGCACTTATATTTCTAGTAGGTGTAGCATGCTTATAGTACTTATATTTCTAGTAGGTGTAGCATGCTTATAGCACTTATATTTCTAGTAGGTGTAGCATGCTTATAGTACTTATATTTCTAGTAGGTGTAGCATGCTTATAGTACTTATATTTCTAGTAGGTGTAGCATGCTTATAGTACTTATATTTCTAGTAGGTGTAGCATGCTTATAGTACTTATATTTCTAGTAGGTGTAGCATGCTTATAGTACTTATATTTCTAGTAGGTGTAGCATGCTTATAGTACTTATATTTCTAGTAAGTGTAACATGCTTATAGTACTTATATTTCTAGTAGGTGTAGCATGCTTATAGTACTTATATTTCTAGTAGGTGTAGCATTCTTATAGTACTTATATTTCTAGTAGGTGTAGCATGCTTATAGTACTTATAGGTCTAGTAGGTGTAGCAGGCTTATAGTACTTATATTTCTAGTAGGTATAGCATGCTTATAGTACTTATAGATCTATTAGGTGTAGCATGCTTATAGTACTTATAGGTCTAGTAGGTGTAGCAAGCGTATAGTACTTATATTTCTAGTAGGTATAGCATGCTTATAGTACTTATATTTCTAGTAGGTGTAGCATGCTTATAGTACTTATATTTCTAGTAGGTGTAGCATGCTTATAGTACTTATTGGTCTATTAGGTGTAGCATGCTTATAGTACTTATATTTTTAGTAGGTGTAGCATGCTTATAGTACTTATATTTCTAGTAGATGTAGCATGCTTATAGTACTTATAGGTCTATTAGGTGTAGCATGCTTATAGCACTTATATTTCTAGTAGGTATAGCATGCTTATAGTACTTATAGGTCTATTAGGTGTGGCATGCTTATAGTACTTATAGGTGTATTAGGTGTAGCATGCTTATAGTACTTATAGGTCTAGTAGGTTTAGCATGCATATAGTACTTATACTTCTAGTAGGTGTAGCATGCTTATAGTACTTATATTTCTAGTAGGTGTAGCATGCTTATAGTACTTATATTTCTAGTAGGTGTAGCATTCTTATAGTACTTATATTTCTAGTAGGTGTAGCATGCTTATAGTACTTATAGGTCTAGTAGGTGTAGCAGGCTTATAGTACTTATATTTCTAGTAGGTGTAGCATGCTTATAGCACTTATATTTCTAGTAGGTGTAGCATGCTTATAGTACTTATAGGTATAGTAGGTGTAGCATGCTTATAGTACTTATATTTCTAGTAGGTATAGCATGCTTATAGTACTTATAGATCTATTAGGTGTAGCATGCTTATAGTACTTATAGGTCTAGTAGGTGTAGCATGCGTATAGTACTTATATTTCTAGTAGGTATAGCATGCTTATAGTACTTATATTTCTAGTAGGTGTAGCATGCTTATAGTACTTATATTTCTAGTAGGTGTAGCATGCTTATAGTACTTATAGGTCTATTAGGTGTAGCATGCTTAAAGTACTTATATTTTTAGTAGGTGTAGCATGCTTATAGTACTTATATTTCTAGTAGATGTAGCATGCTTATAGTACTTATAGGTCTATTAGGTGTAGCATGCTTATAGCACTTATATTTCTAGTAGGTATAGCATGCTTATAGTACTTATAGGTCTATTAGGTGTAGCATGCTTATAGTACTTATAGGTGTATTAGGTGTAGCATGCTTATAGTACTTATAGGTCTAGTAGGTTTAGCATGCGTATAGTACTTATATTTCTAGTAGGTGTAGCATGCTTATAACACTTATAGGTCTAGCAGGTGTAGCATGCTTATAGTACTTATATTTCTAGTAGGTGAAGCATGCTCATAGTACTTATATTTCTAGTAGGTGTAGCATGCTTATAGTACTTACAGGTCTAGTAGGTGTAGCATGCTTATAGTACTTATATTTCTAGTAGGTGTAGCATGCTTATAGCACTTATAGGTCTAGTAGGTGTAGCATGCTTATAGTGCTTACAGGTCTAGTAGGTGTAGCATGCTTATAGTACTGATAGGTCTATTAGGTGTAGCATGCTTATAGTACTTATAGGTCTATTAGGTGTAGCATGCTTATAGTACTTACAGGTCTAGTAGGCGTAGCATGCTTATAGTACTTATAGGTCTATTAGGTGTAGCATGCTTATAGTACTTATAGGTCTATTAGGTGTAGCATGCTTATAGTACTTATAGGTCTATTAGGTGTAGCATGCTTATAGTACTTATAGGTCTATTAGGTGTAGCATGCTTATAGTACTTATAGGTCTATTAGGTGTAGCATGCTTATATTACTTATAGATCTAGTAAGTGTAGCATGCTTATAGTACTTATAGGTCTATTAGGTGTAGCATGCTTATAGTACTTATAGTTCTATTAGGTGTAGCATGCTTATAGTACTTATAGATCTAGTAGGTGTAGCATGCTTATAGCACTTATATTTCTAGTAGGTGTAGCATGCTTATAGTACTTATAGGTCTATTAGGTGTAGCATGCTTATAGTACTTATAGATCTAGTAGGTGTAGCATGCTTATAGTACTTATAGATCTAGTAGGTGTAGCATGCTTATGGTAATTAAAGTCACAGCCACACAGTTTCCCTGTTCTGTAACATGGAGACAATTCTAAATGACTGATTTCACCATTTCGGTGATCATTCCGGTGGACCCCCAGTTTCCTATTAACTGATAAAATCTATTAACAGCTGAATACATTTTAGCCAGCAGTAACTGTACAGACTTCTATTTACTGCAGATTGTTTTTTATAGGATAAGGTTCCATAATAGGACTCATTTCGACAATAAATAATAAATGATACCCCGGCTAACACGTCAGGACTGTAGCATGGCCACTGTTTAGACAGACATAAAAGTAAACTGTGTCAGATAGCAAAATAATATCCCTATACTACAGAGATAACCAGCAAGGCACAATATACCCAGCACTGGTAAAGGTCAGACATGGGAAATAATGTCTGCTTTATTCTCATGGGAAGAAAGCATGAAAAATAGTCATGTTATTTTTCCTGTTTTTCTTGTGTGTCTGGTATTATGACAATATCATTAAAACCCTGGAGCTTCTAAGAAAAGGTGGATGTACAAAGGCGGCCAGATGTCCTATAGTGACAGAACTTCCATCTCAATGTCCTGTCTTAGTCACAGGAGGATGTCCACCGACACTGGATCTCCTTTATGTATCCTCAAGATAATTGCATATTGTTATTTTGCAGGTGATAGTCCCAGTGAACACACTTTGAAAGGGCTTAGGACAGTGCTTCCCAACCAGGGTGCCTCCAGCTGTTGCAAAACTGCAACTCCCAGCATGCCCGGACAGCCTTTGGCTGTCCGGGCATGCTGGGAGTTGTAGTTTTGCAACAGCTGGAGGCACCCTGGTTGGGAAGCACTGGCTTGGAAAAACATGGCTGTCTACATAAAGGTATGTTCTGCAACGGAATCTCCGCTCGTAAAATTCCGCGAGCAGAGACTCCATTCTGGCGGCGGCGGCCGCAATACTTCGGTGGTAGGACCGCGCGGCACTGCGCCGTCACCATTGACGGCTATGCAGTGTTCGCGGACTTCAGCACAATGAATGAACATGTTCTTTTTTTGCGCAGATCAATTTCAGCGGCGTGTGAACAAATTCCGCAGTGTGAACGGGTCTCGCGGAAACCCATTCACACTGATGTTTATGTTCACAGCACGTAATTCCGTTCCGTGAGCGGAATTCCGGGGGAATTACGTAGTGTGAAAATACCCTAAGGGTGCGTTCCCACCTGGCGTATATGCAGCGTATTTGACGCTGCGCAAAAATTGCGGCAGCAGCGGGAAATACGCTTCGTATCCCTCGTTCACTATACACACAGGGCTATGCGTGTAGTGAGTTTTGGAGGCGGGGCAGTGTGCAGGCCTGACCATGACACGTGGCTCCGCCTCCAAAACTCACTGCACACATAGGGCTGCTGTCGGAAAGCCCAGTGTGTATAGTGAGCGAGGAATACGCTGCGTATTTCCCACTGCTGCCGCAAATTTTGCACAGCGTTAAATACGCTGCGTATACCCCAGGTGGGAACGCACCCTAAAAGAGAACCAATCATGTCCAACAGCTGGGCCTTGTATTCATGTGAATGGGCTGAGCTGCAGTATTAGAAATAGCCAATGGACAAGCATGGCACTGTTTCTAGATGAAGGCAATTCATGTTTTCTTAATATTATTTAGTCCTTTTAAGGCCTGAACTACAGTGGGGTATATAGTCACCAGTCCCTCCAAGGGGCAGTTTTGTTATTGTAGTTGTCCCAGTATCAAGGCAGCAATGTACTGAACCCATTTTTAAAGTGTACCTGTCATATCAGAGAAAAAATAATGCTTCTATATGTTACTCACTAGATCATGCAGATTCTTTACATGTCTTTTTTTTGTGTCTAGCTTCTGTATTTGTCTCACAAATCCCATCTGTTCTGCTGCTCACTCATTCCAACGTCCATAGGAAAAGGGGGGTGATTCTTATTTTTATTAGGGAAGGGGTTAAATGATCTTTATTAACTTTATTTTCACACTTTTTTCTTGCAACGTTATAGACCCATCTAGGGGCTATAAATCTGCATGCACTGATGTTCTACACAGATCACTGCCATGCATTAACATGGCAATGATCAGTGTTATCGGCGGTCGATTGTTGAAGCCTGGATTTCAGCCTTGGAGCAATCAATCACCGATCGGATGCGCCAGAGGCAGGTAATAGACAGTGTGTTCTTGTTTTAGCTGATCGGGACATCGCGATTTCACCGCGATGGTCCCGATCAGCCTGACTGAGCTGCCGGGAGTGTATTTTTGTTATGCTGCGTCTAAAGGGTTAATAGTGCGCGGCACAACGATCGGTACTGCACGCTATTAGCCCAGGGTCCCAACTTTCATTAGTCGCCGGGACCAACCCGCTATGATGCGGGGCCATGGCGTGACCATGCGTTATAGACCGGGACCAGTCCTTAAGAGGTTAAAGAGACCTCTGAAAAATGAAAGAAGCAATCGGATTGGTAAAGCTTGATAAAGCTCCCCCATTATCCTTTAGGTCCACAGCTTAAGGGAGATATTTTCACATCCTTACAAAAGAAACAAACACATGTTCTTTTTAATTCAATAGAAATAGTCTAGGTGCCAAAATCTTGACTCTGAATACAAGTACTGTTCTCTATGGGCCCTGCTTATTTGTACAGCGGATATGTTAGATAGTTGGTGAACATCTATTCTCATGTAACGCTTAAAGTTTAAATAAACAACATCAGTATTTCTAAGAATTTATTCTGAGCAGAGACGAGCAAATTGATATTAAATAATCTGATTTGTCTCGAAAAAAGATTTATTTACAAATGTTATTTTATTTAGTCACTTAGGTGGGACAGGGACTCCTATCTTTGTGTGCCTCCCACTGCTCAGTTTACTTTAAAGGGGTTATCCACCATAAGGTGATTTTAGTACGTACCTGGCAGACAGTAATGGACATGCTTAGGAAGGATCTGCGCCTGTCTTGGGGCTAAATGGCTATGCTGTGAGATTACCATAATACTGTGGCTAGTTTTTTGTGAAACAGTATTTCCTGTTTGACTTTTCTTTTTTTGACTACAAATCCCACAATTCAATTTTCCTTCCTCCCACACATCAGCCACCCCACCCATTGAAACATAAATGATCTGCATCCATTCAAAAGACCTGTGGTTTTCAATCAGGGTGCCTACAGCTGTTGCATGAGTTGCAGATTGATCTCTCTCCCACCAAGCGATCCCTCCACCCATTTAAGCAGACAGTCTCCCTGTCATCAGCTGACTAGTGAGTCAGATCTCGGCCGCATTGCAAGCTGGGAAAAATCTGAGACAACAGTTATTTTGTATGCTGTTAAAAATAAATATTGGAGTGAAAATCACATAAGAATTGTGAGAAAACCGTCACACACAGGTTCAGACACTATATTATGAACTACACTAACTTTACAGCCCCTGTAGCATAGTCAAATAAAAAAAAATCCTGGAATACCAATTTAACTGAAAAAAATCCCCATAGCAAACATCTCCTGCTCTGGACAGTTCCTGACACGGACAGAGGTGTCAGCAGAGCGCAATGTGGTCCGACTGAAAAGAAATTCAAAATACAGCAGCTGATAAGTACTGGGAGGATTTAGATTTCTAAATAGAAGTAATATACAAGTCCGCATAATGTTCCTGAACCAGTTGATTTGAAAACTTTTTTTTTCTCTCCAGAGTACGCCTTTAAGGGGGACTGCTGTGCCCGGCCAAGTCAGTATAAATTAAGCAGCGAGAGGCACACAGTCAAAGACAGGGGCTGCAGCTGGCTTGCATGGGGACTGAAAGCCAAGCCCACAGATAAGGCGGGGATTCAGTAGTCTCGTCACACTTTAAAGGGGTACTCTGCCCCAGGACATCTTATCCCCTATCCAAAGGATAGGGGATAAGATATCTGATTGCGGAGAGTCTGGCGACTGGGACCCCCCCACGTAGCACCTCACTGTTTTGTACATGTGGTAGCCATGGTCTTGACATCACGCCACACCCCCTCCACTCTATGGGAGGGGCATGACGAGAAACCACAGCCATCCCACCCTCTCTTATAGACATGAATGGATGCTGGGGTGCAGGCCCAGAGATCATGGGTGTCCCAGTGGCCGTAATCCATCAGACATCTTATCCCCTATCCAAAGAATTGGGAATAAGATGCCCAGGGGTTGAGTACTCCTTTAAGGCTGAAAATACGGCCAAAAAATTAATGTGTGAATATGACCAAAGACTTATTTTTGTAAGCATAGAAAGGTTTGGGCTATATGGAAATAGTTTTTTTCAACCCTCTATCTGTGTAATTCATCAATAATACAATTGAAAGGGAAGCTCCATATTTATTGGTATATCGATAACCCCTATTGGACACCAAGAATGATTGTGTTAATAATTGTAGAATAGAAATGTTATGTCATAGGAAAAATATGACATGGACAAAGCAACTAAGAGTAACTACTATGTAGAAACCATACTGCAACAAGGAGAACAGGGCTTTCACAATGTACATCGGTGTTTCCCGAACGTTGGTGCCTCCAGCTGTTGCAAAACTACAACTCCCATGCCCGGACAGCCGAAGGCTGGTTGGAAACACTGATGTACAGTTTGTTTTCTTATACAAACACTGTGTAAAAAATATATTTTTTTAGTTGTGGCTGGAGTTTGACAAAATATTATGATAAAAATATATATTAAATATACCGTATTTTTCGTCATATAAGACGCACCCAATTTTAAAGCATAAAAATCTAGAAAATAAAGATTCTGAACCAAATACAATGTAACGTATAGGACAGTGATCTTCAACCTGCGGACCTTCAGATGTTGCAAAACTACAACTCCCAGCATGCCCGGACAGCCGTTGGCTGTCCGGGCATGCTGGGAGTTGTAGTTTTGCAACATCTGGAGGTCTGCAGGTTGAAGACCCCTGGTATAGGAGGTAATACTCACGTGTCCCCGCCGCTCCGGACCCGTCACCGCTCGTCACTTCTGCCCTGGAAGTCGCCCTCCATCGCTGTCGCCGCGTCCCCGGGGGCGTCCCAGCCTCGCTCTCCGTCGCCGCCATCACGTCGCTACGCACGCCGCACCTATTGGATGACGGGATGGCGTGCGCGACGACGTCACGACGACAAAGGAGAGCGCCGGCCATGCAGGGGATCCCGGCACGGAGCAGACACCGAGGAGGCAGGTAAGGTCCCTCCCGGTGTCCTGTAAGCTGTTCGGGGCGCTGCGATTTCACCGCGGCGGTCCCTAACACCCCAACTGAACAGCCAGGTTAGTGTCACTTTCGCTTCAGACGCGGCGGTCAGCTTTGATTGCCGCGTCTGAAGGGTTAATACAGGGCATCACCGCGATCGGTGATGTCCTGTATTAGCCGCGGGTCCCGGCCGTTGATGGCCGCTGGGACAAACCCGATATGACGCGGTTTTAATGTGTATTTGCCGTATAAGACGCACCAACTTAAATACGGTAATAGTTTGATAAAATAATAATAAAAAATTAAATAATAATAATAAATGATAAAAGAATAAATAATAACAATAAAATAATAATAATAATATAGTAGAATAAAAGTTTGGGCGTCTAAGCAATTCTGTAAAAGTTACTGTGGAGTTATTTCCGATGTGTCCTCCTTACAGGACAGAAGGTTGTGACTCAACGTCTTAATTTAGCTGAAATCAATATTTCATAATATAGGGCTTTAGAAGTATCTTTGTTGCAGGAGATACGGGTCTGTTGTCTGCATTATGGGCCTTAGGATTGTCAGAAGGCATTAAGTTATCTTTGGATGCATCTGAAAGTGACCTACAAAACCTTCAAGTGCATCTGATGCTTTTGCAAACTTAAATTCATGTCAGTAAAGTCACCGTCGCACAGAACGGGGAGTCTAGGAAGAAAGAATTTGTTTTATCTCGCAGTATGTTTTAGGCTTCATTCATTTTTTATTCGAGGATATCTATAAAAACCTCTGCCTGTAGATAAGTGTTACATAAGGAGCAGCCGCTGAATACATTTAGAGAGCGACGGGAAATCCTGCCAGGTTGCCTCAAATTACCCATTCAGCCATTGCTAAGTTATAGCTTATTTATTTCCGTAAAAGCAGTTGGCCCTGTTAGGCTACATTCGCACCACGATTGTCTCATACGGCCGCCGTATACAGTTTTGTTGCTGGACTGAAAACGCAATCTGCCATGGCTTTTAGTCTGGCAATAAAGCGGATACGGTTCAAAAATGAGACTCCTGTCAGCTCATTCAAATGAATGGGAATGTGGCGCGGGTCCGGCTGGCATACAGCAACGGACGGTTTTTGAATTTTCCAGCCGTGCGTAGGACACAATAGTGGTGTAAATGCACCCATATCACATTTTTATACTTTTGTCCATATATCGGTAGTATGATAATGTCAACAGCTGTGAGCACCATAAAATAACACCCATTTCTTCCTCTGATGATCGAAATGACTTTTGGATCTTTTCTTTCGTTTGACATACCACCCCATGCCATAGTGATGACTGGATGTGGGCAACACTGGACGTATATATACAGTGGGTGAAATTAGTATTGTCACAATTTTTCTTTCTAAATATATTCCATAAGATGCTATTGACATATCATTTTCATTACATATTGGTAACAACCCTAGCCCCTTAAAGGAGATCTGAAGTGGTCTGAACTTATCCTCTATCTGAAGGATAGGGGATAACTTATAGATCACGGGGGTCCGAGTGCTGGGGCCCCCGCGATCTCCTGTATGGGGCCGCGCAATGTACAGGAAAGGGGGCGTTCTGTCCCCACATGACGCAGCAGCCGGCACGCCCCTCCATGAATCCCTTTGGATAGGGGATAAGTTCAGAGCACTACAGATCTCCCTATAAGGACCACAATTTTTTTCATTTTTGCACTTTCTTTTTTTCCTCCTCATCTTCTAAAAATCATAACCCTTTCCATTTTCCACCTACAGACCCATATTAGGGCTTGTTTTTTGCACCACTAATTTTACTTTGTAATGACATTAATCATTACACCACAAAATCCACTGCGAAACCAGAAAAAAATATTTGTGGGACAAAAAACTAAAAAAAAAAATTGTAATTTTGGGGGCTTCCGATTCTAGGCAGAGCACTATTAGGTAAAAACAACACCTTATCTTTATTCTGTAGGTCAATATGATTAAATTGACACCCAATTTATATAGGTTTTATTTTGTTTTGCTTTTGTTAAAAAATTATAACTTTTTGCACCAAAATTAGTAAAATTGTCATATTCTGACCCATATAATTTTTTTTTATTTTTCTGTATATGGGAATGTATGAGGGCTCAATTTTTTGCATCATGATCTGTAGTTTTTATCAGTAACATTTTTGTTTTGATGGGACATTTTGATCGCTTATTATAAAAATCTTTAGGGTATTCAAAGTGACCCATAATAAACAATTTTGGACTTTGGTATTTCTTTACTTAAACACCATTGAGCGTGCAGTTTGATTAACATTATATTTTTATAGTTCGGACATTTATGCACGCGGCGATAACACGTATGTTTATATTTATTATTGTTTACATTTTTTTTTCAAATGGGCAAAGGGGGGTGATTCAAACTTCTTTAAGGAAGGGGTTAAATCACATTTATTAACTTTTTTTTTTTACACAATTTTTTTAGTCCCCATAGGGCACTATTACATGCAATCTTCTGTTTGCATACACTGTTCAGTGCTATGCCATAGCATAGCATTGATCATTGTTACCGGCACTCGATTGCTCCTGACTGCTGAGGCATCCTGGAGCATCGTAGCAACAATTGGATGGTGAGGATGTAGGTAAGGGCCCTCCCGCTGGCCTCTAATCTGATCGGGAAACCGCGGTTTTACTGCAATGGTCCCGATCAACTCCGATGAGCTGCCGGGACAGTTTTCTTTTTAATTTTAGTTGATGTGATCAACTTTTATTGTGGTGTCTAAGGGGTTAATGCATGGCATCACAGGGATCGGTGATGTCTGGTATTAGTCATCAGGACTACCCCGCTATGACACTGGGTCAGTTCCTGAGCCCGTGTCATAGAAGGGGAGCGGGACGAGGGCGTACGGGTACGCCCTTCATCCATAAGGAGCTAGTAATTCATAAATACAAAGAAACCAAAACAACTAAGCTCATAAATTAAATTATGTGTAATAATGTGAAATGACACAGGGAAAAAGGGTTGAACACATGCAGAAAGGGGGCTGAAAAAAGACATAGAAAGCCAAGACAACAGCTGAAATCTATCGGTAGTTAAAAAGCAATGCAGCCCCTTGTCAGTGCAAATTATTATCAGCTTGTTCACTCACAACTGATTGCTTCAAAAAGGTCTCATTGCCAAAGTGTCACACAAGACACATCTCATGATGGGTAAAAACAAAGAGCTGTCTCAAGACCTTCACAACCTAATTGTTGCAAAACATAACAATGGCGTTGGTTACTGGCGCATTTCTAAGCTTCTGAATGTTCTAGTGAGTGCTGTTGGGGCCATAATACAGAAGTGGAAAGACAATTAATTGACCATAAATTTGCCTTGACCCGGTGCTCCTCACAGAGGAGTGAGATGAATAATCAGAAGAGATGTTTAAGAGCATGTTTGCTGGTAGTTGTAGTTTTGCAACATCTGGAGGTCCACAGTTTGCAGACTGCTATTCTAAGTCTTCAAATGAGATAGCTGCTATTTGTTGCTGATCACTACTATGGCTAAGGATAAAAGTTTAATTGTTCTGAGTCCACCCTCTAGGACCCCAACAATCAGCATATTGACGGGTCTGTGCTACATCCGCACAAGTGATGGGATGAACTGCAGTAGAAATCATAGCCCGTGTACAGAAAGCTGATGTGCTGTTACCCATAGGAAAGAGGGTCCTATTTACCGTGCCGATAGGGGTGGACTACACAAAGTATTCTAAAAGTATTTGCATAGCTGGATAGTGACCAGTAACTACCATGGTGTCATAGTTTGACCAAAGCCACGAAGGACTTACTGGATGACTGAATTATCTGTTCTTACATGAAAGGAACGAGGATGTGACGGTGCAGAGCCAACAAATAGACAATAGCCAATGGAGACACATAAAGGAAGGACTGGTTTGTAGCAGGCATCTATATCGTTCAGCAAAGAGCAGAAAAGGAGAACAGTAGGAGTAAATATCGTGCAGTTCCCAACTCTTTGTAGTGCTTGGTAACCTACTACAGTACATTGCATTTGATGTAGTCAACAAAGTCTTAGATCATAGGAAACAGGAAACTAAATATAGACACAGCACACAATGGCATCCAAATAATAAAGGGACGCAAAGAAAAGAAAAAAAGTGCCTTGATATATATATATATATATATATATATATATATATATATATATATATATTAAAATACACAGCATCTGTAAAACCATCAGTTTTTTGTCTTGACAAGTTGTTTGAACTCAAGTCGTCTTCTATTAAACATTTAGTTTTAACAGGGAAATCGCAGATACAATTATTTGGTCACCATTATAGTTTCTGTAGAGGTTATCATCCAGTCTCCAAAAAGGCAGATCTGCCTGTGTATTTTATCGATTTTATATTTATAGTTATTTATTTATTTTTTATCTAAAGAGAAAGAAAAAGAGAGCAAGAGATCACAGTCTCTGCCCATTACCTGCCCTATTGTATTACACCCAATTGCTGACATGTTGTTGTACTCTAGACAGCTCCTTCTATGAGCAAGAATGGCAGAGTACAAAATATGGCACCAGAACCAAATCCAGTAAATAAATAATATGGTAGCTCCCCGTCACTCCTCGCCCTGGCCATTAACACTACAGAATCTACACTGATCCGATCCTCCTTGTCCTTGGTGGGATTTAAGTATGATAGGCTGGAGGAATGAGTAGCACTCTATGCGGGCGATACGGTGTTGTTTCATGGGGACACGGCTAGTTTGTTGGACCCCGTCATGCGCATTATTACTGATTTTGGCTCATACTCTGGCTTACTTGCATTGGACTCTCTCCCTCAATTGCCTCATGTACAGGACTTTCAGAATCTTGTAGTCGCTACAGTTCACAAATCAATTATGTTTCATTTAACCTATTGCCCCTGTGGCATGAGTGCCCAGAAAGTGGCAGTTTGGTGTACATTACCTTTGTCGGCGGCGGGATGGGCTAACTTGACTAAAATGGTGCCTATGCCTCAGCTTTTGTACATCTTGCAGAATTTTCCTATCTGGATTGTGTGTCCCACTTTACCAGAATACAGCGTCTTTTTCAACAACTGGCGTGAATTCCTTGAATTAGATTGGAAACCCTGCAAATGGGCAAGACTGCAGGGAGGGGGTTGTATCTGCTTAAAGGGGTACTCCGCTGCTCAGCGTTTGGAACAAACTGTTCTGAACGCTGGAGCCAGCGGTGGGAGCTTGTGATGTCATAACCCTGCCCCCTCATGATGTCACACCCCGCCCTCTCAATGCAAGTCTATGGGAGGGGGCGTGACGGATGTTGTAGTTTTGCAACAGCTGGAGGCACCTTGGTTGGGAAACACTTGTGGTGGCCCAGTACGGGAGTTTTTTACCCCGTACCCTTGCTGCCCTGTCAGGCAGCCTCCCTGCAGTGTCCCCTGGGCCCTCTCTGCATCTGTTCTACTGTAATTGTATATTATCCCCTATGTTATGTATATAAGAATGTTGTATCTTTAAGAAAGGTTAACATGTGATCACCAGTTGTCATGTGCGTTGTCATGTGATTGTTACCCAGGAGGTATCAGTGACCAGATGACTTCAGGCAATACACTACTAATGGTCGGCCAATGAGCACATACAGAGCTATCCAAATGTAACAACAATATAACCCAAAGGGTTAGAAAAAAACCCTGTAAGATATGTGCTCTATTAAAATATAACTTTTATTATAAATCATATAAAAGGTGAGAATACACACAATTAAAACCACTAACTCAATTGCATTGCTACAGTATCCGAGAACATTGATCGCTCTAACCACACCACGGGGCTGTGTACTGGTCAAATAATAAATCACTGATCGGGTAAAACAATCCAACCTTATAAATCCAACCTTATAAATGCAGGTATCAGCTTCTGCCTCAGAAGATACAATGCAATTCTAAAGGGACACGTGCACCACCGGAATCTAAGTTCCTATAGCAGCACTTAGTACTAAAGTGGCCCTATATGGTACTAGTGACTCACTGTAATATCCATTATTTATTTGATTTTATTTATGCCAGTAATCAGACCAGGTGGTTACAGAATTAGTAAGCAGAATATGTATCTTATCTCTGGCCGCTACCTGCTGTGCACCGCACGTGCGGATCTGTACTTTAGGCTGAACCGCCCTCTGTTACAATGATGTATATTGTGCATACTAATTAGTGTTGGATGCAATGGGAAAGATATTTAAAAGAAAAACTGTCACACACCGACATGTTTCACCACTCAATGTGGCTTTATCAAGGAGACAACAGACAGCATTGAGTGGCGGTCCAAAATGAGCCCATTTTATAAGCAATCACTTGACCTCATCAACAGGTCAGCCAATTAGGGAACATCACATAACTAATAACCAATAACCAATGCCACTTAACTGCCATATATTAAGTGGCCACTCCTCATACACCATGTTAACACTATCATTGAATAATCCAATCCATGATCAGGATAGTTGATGACATCACCCGCCGCCAGTGAGCCTAATATACTCACCCCAATAGGAGCAGACCGTTGACAGACCAATAAGCTATTCCTGTAATGTAAACATTCGCTTGCGTCGTGTCGGGCATGCGCTGACTGTAACAACCTGTCAGTCACTCCATCCCGATCACGGCCGTGTGCAAGCGCATGACACAGAGCCCAACACTGATATGGATTTAAATGCGCAAGCACACGGAGCCTGGATCCCTTGCATATGATTAGGCTCACTGGCGGCGGGTGATGTCATCAACTATCCTGATCATGGATTGGATTGTTCAATGAAAGTGTTAAAATGGTGTATGAGGATTGGCCACTTAATATATGGCAGTTAAGTGGCATCGGTCAGTTATGTGACGTTCCCTAATTGGCTGACCTGTTGATGAGGTCAAGTGATTGCTTATAAAATGGGCTCATTTTGGACCGCCAAACATGTCGGTGTGTGACAGTTTTTCTTTTAAATATCTTTCCCATTGCATCCAACACTAATTAGTATGCACAATATACATCATTGTAACAGAGGGCGGTTCAGCCTAAAGTACAGATCCGCACGTGCGGTGCACAGCAGGTAGCGGCCAGAGATAAGATACATATTCTGCTTACTAATTCTGTAACCACCTGGTCTGATTACTGGCATAAATAAAATCAAATAAATAATGGATATTACAGTGAGTCACTAGTACCATATAGGGCCACTTTAGTACTAAGTGCTGCTATAGGAACTTAGATTCCGGTGGTGCACGTGTCCCTTTAGAATTGCATTGTATCTTCTTAGGCAGGAGCTAATACCTGCATTTATAAGTGTGTATACATGAACACACTAAGGTTGGATTGTTTTACCCGATCAGTGATTTATTATTTGACCAGTACACAGCCCCGTGGTGTGGTTAGAGTGATCAATGTTCTCGGATACTGTAGCGATGCAATTGGGTTAGTGGTTTTAATTGTGTGTATTCTCACCTTTTATATCATTTATAATAAAAGTGCATATCTTATAGGGGTTTTTTTTTCTAACCCTTTGGGTTTATAGTGTAGTTAAAGGTGACTTAAAAGGGTATTCCAGGCCAAACCTTTTTTATATATATATCAACTGGCTCCGGAAAGTTAAACAGATTTGTAAATTACTTCTATTAAAAAATCTTAATCCTTCCAATAGTTATTAGCTTCTGAAGTTTTCTGTCTAACTGCTCAATGATGATGTCACGTCCCGCGAGCTGTGCATGATGGGAGAATATCCCCATAGGAACTGCACAGCTCCCGGGACATGAGTCATCAGAGAGCAGTTAGACAGAAAACAACAACTCAACTTCAGAAGCTAATAACTATTGGAATTATTAAGATTTTTTAATAGAAGTAATTTACAAATCTGTTTAACTTTCCGGAGCCAGTTGATATATATATATATATATATATATATATATATATGTATATAGATATATATATATATATATATATATATATATAAAAAGTTTTGGCCTGGAATACCCCTTTAAGGGTGACCAATGGGATCCCACCAAAGTCTCCCCCATAAAAGCCCTGGGAGGAGTCTCTTCTCTCTCTTAGTTCCTGAGTCTTTGCTGAGGTGCAGTCGAGCCTAAGAGTTTGTTTAGAGTCATAGGAGCCTCAAGTCAAGTCTGCAGCCACATGATACATGTCTACAAATAAGCTACAGTCACAGCATTGTCAGTCACAAGTCAAGTCAAGTCACAGTCATCTATAGTCAAGTCAGAGTGGCCTGCACTAAATTGTCCAAAACCACTGCAAGTCCTAGCAAGCCCTTAAGGTCCCTGACGTCACTGGTCACCTCCGTGGGCCTGGCTACACTGTATAGACTGTACCATCTGTCACTCAGTAAAGCTACCATTGTCCGTTACTTGGCGTCGGAGTCATTAATGGCCCCGTGCCTAGCCCAGGATCCAGCGGTATACCTTCGGGTAGTATTGAGGATAAGCCACACCCTGGTGTCACAAATACAAGGGGTTAATGCCATCTGCCCCTAGGGTAATTCCATCTGCCCTGTATCTCACGCCCTCTACCACACACTGCTCTAGAGGCACACGGGTTGTGAAACATTGTGTTGGACACTAAACATTTTGCAGAACACGTGTGCCATGTTGTAACAAAACAGTGAAAATAGTAAATCTCCCTCATTATCTTTTTTGTGATTAAGTGTTATGTGCGATCATGGGACAAGTCATTATATTACTATATAATCCAGTATTCCAGTGATTATTGGGGACATGTATCAAAGATTTTACCCCTGTTTTGTGTGTATTTTTTTGCGCAAACTTTTGCGCAAGCGCTTTTTTTTCCCATTTTTTTGCGCACGTTTTGGTAGAGCATGTCGTCCAGATGTGGCCTGATCAGGGTACCTTGGAGTGACATCTATAGTACACATGGATTTATTACCTGCGTTCTTTTCCTTTGCACCAAAAATTTTGACGCAAGTGCGTCTTTTTCCCCGTAAATATAAGCCAACTTTAACTGCACGTAGCAATCCTTTCTAATTCTGAAGGAAAGTTCTACTAAGGAACCACCAGAATGTTATCACTTCCCTATCTCAATTCCTCATTTGGTTTGCTTTATATTGCTTTTTACTCCTTGGTTATTCCAAAGCACTTTTAAAATAATTTGCATATAGAATATTTGTTTACAGTTCAGTTATTCATTAGATCACTTGTATATTGTTATTTTATGATCCAACAATTTAATACATTTACATAGGAAATGTTTGATAACTTATCATTGAACAAGCTCCGTCACATTAAAATAGCTTTGTAATTCACTTAACACTGTAGATCATTCTCCTTTTATTTTTAAAATTTACTGCTTTCCGTTATACTTTTCCCCAGCGCCCGGTAAGATGGTGGCTATCACTGATAGCCAGCCATCTTACCATGTGACCATCTGGGCATGCTGGGAGTTGTAGTTTTGCAACATCTGGAGGGCCACAGTTGGGAGACAACTGTATAATGGTCTCCAATCTGTGCTCTTCCAGATGTTCCAAAATTACAAATCTCAGCATGCCCACTCTGTTGAGGCATGCTGTGAGTTGTAGTTCTGTAACATCTGGAAGACCACAGATTGGAGACCATTATACAGTGGTCTACAAACTGTGGACCTCCAGCTGTTGCAAAACTACAACTCCCAGCATGCACAGACTGCCCAAGCATGCTGGGAGTTGTAGTTCGTCAACATCTGACCCTTCAGATATTGCCGAAATACAACTTCCAGCATGTCTGGCCATGCTGGGAATTATAGTTTTGCAACAGCTGGAGGCACACTAGTTGGGAAACATTGTTCGTTTCCTAACTCTTTTTCCCAACCCGTGTGCCTACTGTTTCCAAAATGGAGCCTCCAGCTGTTGCAAAACAACAACTCCCAGTATTGCCGGACAGCCATTGACTGTCCAGGCATGTTGGGAGTTTTGCAACAGCTGGAGGCACCCTGTTTGGGAAACACTGGCATAGAATACCCCTATGTCCACCCCTATGCAAAACCCTAATTTAGGCCTCAAATGCGCATGGCGCTCTCTCACTGTGGAGCCCTGTCGTATTTCAAGGCAACATTTTAGGGCCACATATGGGGTATCGCCGTACTTGGGAGAAATTGCCTAACAAATTTTGGGGGTCTTTTTCTCCTTTTACCCATTATGAAAAGGAACAGTTGGAGTCTACACCAGTATGTAAGTGTATAAAAATAAAATTATTTACACTGACATGCAGGTGTTGCCGCATACTTTACATTTTCACAAGAGGTAAATGGGAAAAAAGATCCCCATTTTTTGGGACACAATTTAGCCAGAGTACGGAGATTCCACATATGTGAGCGCAAAGTGCTCTGCGGACGCACAACAGGGCCCATAAGGTAGAGTGCACCATGTACATATGAGGTGATTTGCACAGGGGTGTCACAGATGTTAAATGAAGAATAAGGACATTGGTATAATTGATGTGTTATAATTGGGAGCAAAAAGTGGTTTTATTGTGAGATTAAAACTCTACATAATGAAGAAAAAAAATTCTAAAACTAATAACGAGGACACAATTACTGTTTAGGTGCAGATACGCTGCAGACAAAGCTCCTACTAAATAGAGCTGCGGTGTAAATTTATGCTCTGAGGAGAATTCTAAATTTAAACGCAATTCAAGAAAGTAGCTGCACAAGAATGATAAATTTAACGCAGCTGCGCCAAATTTAGACAACAGGCAGAGGGGGTAAAAAACTTCTATTATACACTGGAAATGATACATGTCCCCCTATGTGTACATATAGGGAGAGATGCCCATAACAACCAATCAGATCTCTTCTTTCATTTTGCAGAGGCCTTGTTAAAAATGAAAGAAGCATGCTGATTGGTTGCTATGGACAACTGGGCAACTTTTCCTCTGGACAGGTTTTAATAATCTCCCCCATAGGATCCTTCAGCTGCAGTTCTTTACCTGTTCGCCTGCCTGTACACACAGTGATAATATACATTGTATGAACTCATTGTATTGTAGTCATTTTATTGTAACATGTCCTTCAGGAACAGCACAAATGTCATTCATGGATAGTAAACGATGAACCATGAAGGAAAAGGAAATGCAGCTTCTAGGAAATGTCTTCTTAACATGTCACATGTCTACCATAGGAACATTACCTGACGTGACTCCCAGCTTTATTCCCTAGAAGAACTAGCTATTAAAGCCATCTCTACGAGGTCACGTCATGCGTTCCACAATCGCTAAATTTGTCATTTCTGCAGATAGACGCCTTCGCATACGGAATTGTTCTTTTACAACGGAAAATTGATTCTATCCCTTTAAATGAGGATGTTTCAGTCGGATAGGAGTCACGTACATTTCTGCAACAAATCTGCAACACGTGAATTCTCCGTACAGGGGTATTCCAGGGTAAATTTTACTTTCCAGGTGATAGGATATAAGTGGTTTTCTGGGGTCCGACCACTACTCCTCTTGTTTTGAATGGATCTGCTTCGGGTTTAATGTCTGTTGTACTTTTTTGTAATTTTTTTGTACTTTTTCTTTTGCTATTGCCATATACTTTTCCCCAAACATAATGGGATCTGTCCACAGGACTACACTAGGGTTTCTCCATAGACAATGAATGAGCAGACGTGCTTGTGCTAGGGTTGCCACCTTTCCCTCAGAAAAATACCGGTCGTGGGCGTGGCTATGTGGGAGTGGAGCTAAAAAGGGGAGGGGCCCGATTGCACAGAGGACGAGGGATTAGGGGTTTAAGAAATGGCATGGGGGATGGGAGGAGGGTAAAGAAATGGCATGGGGGAGGGGAGGGGGGTAAAGAAATGGCATGGGGGATGGGAGGGGGGTAAAGAAATGGCATGGGGGATGGGATGGATACAATATATATGCGGGGGGAACTTTCCTATATCGCACAAAAAAATAACATTTAGAGAATAAAACTTACAATTGTAAATAACATTTATTTAACAGGCAATGAATTTAAGGGGTTACCCAGCAACTACAAATATAATATAAATACATTTGACAACCTCACCAAATAGTACAAATGCAAACATTGTAACAGCTCCTCTGTATACACACTACCAACAACAAAAAATAGGATGAAAAACTCATCAAAACCAAATTGATACCGATAAAGCCCTCATATAGCTCTGTAGGTGGAAAACGGAAAATGTTGTACTGAATAAAACCACTATACACAGACCAGTATACTATAAAGGATCTGTATACAATATAAGTGATTATACACAGGACCATATGGCGGTAGATATCAGCTGTACACAGGATGTATATACCATATAAGTGATTATATACAGGACCATATGGCAGTAGATATCAGCTGTACACAGGATCTGTATACCATATAAGTGATTACAGTTACATTTTGGGACTCACAATTACGTCTTTTCTGATCAGCGGCGTCCTCTTTCCTTCGTCCGGATAAGACCGCCATGTGGATCTCTTAACATCTGCAGGAAAAACATGTCAGACTCTGCATATATTCAGTGCCCTCCCCTCCTTTACACAATCTTCCCATCTATAGGTCCACAAGCTGTAATAAAGCCCTCCTTGGTGTCCTGCACAGTAAAAGGGCAGGTAGGTAGGTAGCCAGGTAAATAGGTAACCAGGTAGGTAGATCAGGAAGCCGGATATGTAGGTAGGTGACAAGCCAGGTAGGTAGGGGGCTAGCTAGGTAGTTAGGCAGCCATGTATGAAGGCCAGGTACATAGTTAGATAGCCTGGTATGTAGGTAAGTAGTTAGGTAGCCCCCCCAATAAGTATAGGCAGTTACACCCCCTCCCCCGTTCCCTATAGGCAGAGTCACCCCCTCTCTTCCCCATAGGTATAGGCAGAGTCACCCCCTCTCTTTCCCATAGGTATAGGCAGTTACCCCCCCCCCCTCTCTCTCTTCCCCATAGGTATAGGCAGTTACCCCCCCTCTCTTCCCCATAGGTATAGGCAGTTACCCCCCCCCCTCTCTCTTCCCCATAGGTATATGCAGTTACCCCCCCTCTCTTCCCCATAGGTATAGGCAGTTACCCCCCCTCTCTCTTCCCCATAGGTATAGGCAGTTACCCCCCCCTCTCTCTTCCCCATAGGTACAGGCAGTTACCCCCCCTCTCTCTTCCCCATAGGTATAGGCAGTTAACCCCCTCTCTCTTCCCCATAGGTATAGGCAGTTACCCCCCCCCTCTCTCTTCCCCATAGGTATAGGCAGTTACCCCCCCCTCTCTCTTCCCCATAGGTATAGGCAGTTACCCCCCCCCTCTCTCTCTTCCCCATAGGTATAGGCAGTTACCCCCCCCTCTCTCTCTTCCCCATAGGTATAGGCAGTTACCCCCTCCTCTCTTTTCCCCATAGGTATAGGCAGTTACCCCCCCTCTCTCTTCCCCATAGGTATAGGCAGTTACCCCCCCCCCTCTCTCTTCCCCATAGGTATAGGCAGTTACCCCCCCTCTCTCTTCCCCATAGGTATAGGCAGTTACCCCCCCTCTCTCTCTTCCCCATAGGTATAGTAAGTTACCCCCCCTCTCTCTTCCCCATAGGTATAGGCAGTTACCCCCCCCTCTCTCTTCCCCATAGGTATAGGCAGTTACCCCCCCCCCCTCTCTTCCCCATAGGTATAGGCAGTTACCCCCCCCTCTCTCTTCCCCATAGGTATAGGCAGTTACCTTCCCCCCCTCTCTTCCCCATAGGTATAGGCAGTTACCCCCCCCCCTCTCTCTTCCCCATAGGTATAGTAAGTTACACCCCCCCCGCGCCTCTTCCCCATGGAATTGGGGTGGGGGGGAATTGCCACAGGGGAATTGGGGTGGGTGGGGTGGAATTCAGAGACACACACACACACACACACACTGGCCGACAGACACAGACACACAAACACTGACTGACAGACACACAAACACTGACACACACATAGTAACGGACACACACAGACACACTTACCTACTACCGCAGCACCTCTCCAGTCTCCTCTCAGTCTCGGGCCGGCGAGTGACTTGACGTCCTGCGCGGGTCTGCGGAGTGACGTCACTTCCGCAACGTCCCTCCGCAGATCCAGCTGCCCGGCCGCACAGCATTGCGCAGTGCCTGGTAAGGTTTTAGACAGGGACAGCCTCAGCGTCAGACAGGGTGCTGTGCTGAGCGGCATGGTGCGGACGTGCGGCCCGCACCCCCTCTCAGCGGCGACGCTTTTTTAGGTTAGTGTGTGATGACAGTGAATGAAAAATATTTTTCATCCAAACTTACCGGCACAGCCCGGAATCTGAACGAAAATACCGTCTGTGTCGGTAAAATACCGGTAGGGTGGCAACCCTAGCTTGTGCCCACCTGCCTGCAGCTCCATTCAGAACAAAAAGTGTGTGTAAACCCAGAGATGGGACCACATCCATCAGTCCTGTATGGTATGTCCCCAAGGTCTGTGGACCTCTATATATTGCAAAACTACAACTCCTAGCATGCCCGGACACCCGTTGGCTGTCCGGGCATGCTAGGAGTTGTAGTTTTGCAACATCTGGAGGTCCATAGTTCAGAGACCACTGGTCATGTAAATGCCCCTAGGGTCAACAGAGTTTTTCTTTTATTCATAATGACATTCGCACAGTGCGCAATTATATCTTTCACCTAAAAGAAGGGAGGGATCGGTGTCCAGTGCTGATATTCACATAAATATTAGCATAAATTCGCAAAAATTTGCATTAAAAAATGAATATTCGTCAGTACGAACATATCACTATATTCTAAATATTCGCCAAATCACGAACTGCCGATATTCGCGGTAAAAATTCGCATTTCGAATATTCGCAACTACTACAACTGCCCTTTTGAATATACTGTTCCCAAGAAATAATGGGATCACTCTCCATAGGACTTCACTTGAATTTCTCCATCACAACAGGGAGAGGGGAGATTTATCAAAGCCTGTGTAGGGGAAAAGTTGCTGAGTTGCCCATAGCAACCAATCAGATCGCTTCTTTCATTTTTGAAAAGGCCTGTGTAAAAGGAAATAAGCGATCTGATTGGTTGCTATGGGCAACTCAGCAACCTTTCCCCTACATAGGTTTGATAATTTTCCTCCATAAACTCTATGCAGATGTTGTCCTGACTGGTATTAGGCCTCATACACATATTTATAAGAATTATATGGTCCCAGATGGTGCTCTGTACATGTACCATATGGGTTCCATATGTAAAGATAGAATTTTTTTCACGCTGCTTTACTCTTTGATCCACCTGTAATTTATGGCTCAAAATGGCACTGATACCGTCTTAATATGGTTGTTTTTCTTAATCCTTTTGAGTAAAAATCCTTTTTGATTCTATGATAAATCTTTGTCAGATGCACTAAAACTGAACGAAACCATGGGAAGAAAAGGCATTACATAAAAATACTAAAAAAGTACATTACTATAGGATAATAACTGTAATATATTATGATCCAATACCATATGGAACTGGTACAGAATGATAATGGATTCCAGTGCTGAAAACTGGTGTGCCCACCACGTTCCCGTATACGGTTTCAAGTTAAGAAACAGACATCATTTTTCAACCGTATATTTGTTAAAATTTGTACACACGTTTTGATAGTTTAGTCAGGTTTTGAGGAATCCGTTTTTCATTAAAAAAACTGATACGGGAACTGTATGGCAAAAACGTGGTGTGCATGCACCCTTACAAGTGATATTCTGTACCAGCTTTTAATGGGGACATCATTGATCGTTTAGAATTAAGGGTCCACCGGTGCTTTTTTTTTCTGTATCGTTAGTGGACCAAAGCACCCCCATAACTTGAATGGAGGTGTTGCAGGTTGGCATGTGTTACAAAGTATGATTCAATAAAGATTTTGTTTTATTTAGCTGAAGCTTGAGGCTGTACTTTGTATTTAACACTGTGTTGCAGATACACCTGTAAAGCCGAGATTTTTTTTTAAATGTCATTTTACATTATAATATATAACTTAAAGTGTACCTGTCATCAACAAAAACTTTAAATATAATGTAGTTAACATCATTATATTTATATTTGTAGCATAAATTGTTTGAAAAATATGCATATTTTTGGGTGAAAAAATGCTGTTCCTGCAGCAATTGCCTGTGTGTCTCTTTGAGGAGACCAAATACAGGAAGGACAAACAGGGCTCTGTGCAGGCTCCTGGCTTGTCAGTCATCCTGATGTGTGAGCGGGAAGCATGTCACAAAGCCTCATTGTACAGAGCCCTGCTTGTCCTCAGTGTACAGAGCCCTGCTTGTCCTCAGTGCACAGGGCCCTGCTTGTCCTCAGTGTACAGAGCCCTGCTTGTCCTCATTGTACAGAGCCCTGCTTGTCCTCAGTGTACAGAGCCCTGCTTGTCCTCAGTGCACAGAGCCCTGCTTGTCCTCAGTGTACAGAGCCCTGCTTGTCCTCAGTGTACAGAGCCCTGCTTGTCCTCAGTGTACAGAGCCCTGCTTGTTCTCAGTGTACAGAGCCCTGCTTGTCCTCAGTAAACAGAGCCCTGCTTGTCCTCAGTGCACAGAGCCCTGCTTGTCCTCAGTGTACAGAGCCCTGCTTGTCTTCAGTGTATAGAGCCCTGCTTTTCCTCACTGCACAGAGCCCTGCTTGTCCTCAGTGTACAGAGCCCTGCTTGTCTCCAGTGCACAGAGTCCTGCTTGCCCTCAGTGTACAGAGCCCCGCTTGTCCTCAGTGTACAGAGCCCTGCTTGTCTTCAGTGTATAGAGCCCTGCTTTTCCTCACTGCACAGAGCCCTGCTTGTCCTCAGTGTACAGAGCCCTGCTTGTCTCCAGTGCACAGAGTCCTGCTTGCCCTCAGTGTACAGAGCCCCGCTTGTCCTCAGTGCACAGAGCACTGCTTGTCCTCAGTGTACAGAGCGGTACTTGTCCTCAGTGAACAGAGCCCTGCTTCTCATAGAGACACACAGGCAAAATATCTGCAGGGACAAAAATATACACATTTTTTAACCAATGTATATTACAAATATATATATAATGGTATTATCTACATTATATAAAACAGTTTTGTTGATGATGATAGATACAGTTTAAATTCTTTGTTTAGTTGTTCTGGTTTCTTTGTATTTATGGATCACTTAAGTTGTTACCATACCAACATATGGTGAAAATTTCACGTCGATAGCTCCTTTGGAAATTTATTCAGTGAGAGAAAAGGTGACGTGTTCAATACTTATTTCACCCACTGTATATCCACACAACATTCCATAACAATATACGTTTCGAATACCCCTTTAAGCACATAGCCTGAATCAGCAATGTCTACAGTCATGGTTCAATGATATTGATCATTTTGTAATATTATTTAGTTTCCAGTATTACCACGGTGCAGACAATAGAGCTTTGTATGCTATAAGAACTATAATGGGCTTCCAGGGGGATTCCACACATTGATTATTGCTTCTAGCTAACATTGTTACTCAGCAAAAACAAATAGAAGGAACACTGTTAAAGTAGTTACATCAATCCCAAGGCCTGGGAGGAAGCGAGGATGACAGTGCAGGAAGAAGTGACTGGCACACATTTCTATAGTAAATAATTAACAATAATGGGAAAGGAAGCCCTAGAAATGTACGCGTGCCAATTAATGACTCAATGCGGAGTCTTTGAAGCCGTGATGTAATATGTTGTAAAGTCTACCTCCAGTCTGCCGTAGTAAATCCTATGTGCTCTAGGCTTCCTTTTGTAGTAAATAGTCAGTGGTTAGCAACACACAAGCATACAGTGGTATACTGGAGATTGCCCATTGCAGGGGCAGACTGACATGTTGGGCACTTGGGCACGGCCCAAGGGTCTGCACCAGAGAGGGGGCCCGCTGCCATCACGTTTGTTTGCTCTTATGTTTGTTTTTTAATTTAAATTACTGTCGCCCGCCCTAGCCCCATGCTAGCTGTGCAGTGTCAGCATGACTCACCGTCACCAAACTACCGATGTGTCTGACATGATGATGCATTATCACGCTTGTTACTTTGTTTTAGGCATGGCTTTGTAGTTCAAACCCATTTTTTTTAGCTTTGAGCCTAGTCCTGTTTGTTCAGTGATCTGTCTGTACTATAGTTGGTTTCATCCTGTCTAGTTTGTATCTGTTATGTGAACCTGTATTTTGACATCTGCTTTTGTGTTTTGTACTCCGCCATGATATGGGTCCTGATCCATTGGTTCTCTTGTTTTACCCCTATACCTGATGTGTATAGCATTTCTGTTTATCCCTGTTAGAACCTTTACCCAGACCTGTTTGTGTTTTGGACTCCACCATGTTTTAGGTCCTGATCCATTGCTTCTCTTGCTTTGCTCCTAGCCTGGAGTCTGGTAACCTGAAACCGTGTTCTGATTTGTAATCTTATATGTTTTTGTTTTGAACTCCTCTATGGTAGAGGTCTTGATTAATTGCTTCTCCTGACTTTTTCCTAGCCTGCAATCTGAGTATATTCCTGTGTTTATAAGCCGACCCGAATATAAGCCGAGGCCCCTAATTTCACCCCAAAAACCCAGAGTTATTGACTCGAGTATAAGCCTAGGGTGGGAAATACATCATCCCCCCCCTGTCATCATCTAGACCCCCATCATTAACACCCTCATCATCATCACTGTCATCATTCCCCCTTCATCATCACTGCCTGTCATCATCCCCCCTTCATCATCACCGCCTGTCATCATCCCCCCTTCATCATCACTGCCTGTCATCAACCCCTTGTCATCATCCCACACCCCCTCTTCATCATCCCCTTGTCATCATCCCACATCCCCCCCTTCATCATCCAATTGTCATCATCCCACACCCCCCCTTCATCATCCCCTTGTCATCATCACCACATATCATCAGCCCCCCCCCCACCTTCATCATCACCGCTTGTCAATGTCTGTCTGATACACTGGTCTTCAACCTGCGGACCTCCAGATATTTCAAAACTACAACTCCCTGCAAGCCCGGGCAGCCATCGGCTGTCCGGGCTTGCTGGGAGTGGTAGTTTTGAAACCTCTGGAGGTCCGCAGGTTGAAGACCACTGCGGCCTTCAACATCATCCAGCCCCCTCACCCCCTTTAGTTCTGTACTCACCTCCGCTCGGCGGGACATTAGGGTGCGCTGGTCCGGTGCTGCAGGACTGTCCGGTGGGGAGGTCGTCCGGTGGGATAGTGGTTCCGGGCTGCCATCTTCATCGGGGGGCCTCTTCTCCGCACTTCAGGCCCGGAATAGAGGCGTTGCCTTGACGACGACGCAGAGGGATGTTGGTAATGAATGTCCCTCTGCGTCGTCGTCAAGGCAACGTGACTATTCCGGGGCCGGGCCCGGAGCGCGTAGAAGAGGCCCCCTGGTGAATATGGCAGCCCGGAACCACTATCCCACCCGATGACCTTCCCACCGGACAGTCCTGCAGCACCGGACCAGCGCACCCTAACGTCCCGCCGAGCGGAGGTGAGTACAGAACTAAAGGGGGTGAGGGGGGGGGGGGGGGCTGGATGATGTCGAATGCCGCAGTGGTCTTCAACCTGCGGACCTCCAGAGGTTTCAAAACTACAACTCCCAGCAAGCCCGGGCATCCGATGGCTGCCCAGGCTTGCTGGGAGTTGTAGTTTTAAAACATCTGGAGGTCCGCAGGTTGAAGACCACTGTGGGCGGAGAGTTCACTCGAGTATAAGCCGAGGGGGGTGTTTTCAGCACGAAAAATCGTGTTGAAAAACTCGGCTTATACTCGAGTATATACGGTAATTTAATCTGTTTACCTACATTCATTCCTGGTAAACCTGCCGCTATACCTTCTAGTTTCCTGTTTTCTCATTTCTTATATACATGCCCTAAAATTGCTTTGGTCCTGAGGCTGTTAGTCAGTGTGCTTTATAGCTGTCATTTTATTTTCCTAATATCTGTTTGTAGCTACTATTAATTCCTGCCTTATATATTCCAGAGGAAGTTGTGTAGTTCTTCCCAGCCTGACCGCAGTGCTCTCTGCCCCCAACTCTGTCCATGTCAGGAACTGTCCAGAGAAGAAGCAAATTCCCATAGCAAACCTCTCCTGCTCCGGACAGTTCCTGACATGGACAGAGGTGGCAGCAGAGAGCACTGTGGTCAGACTGGAAAAAAACTACACAACTTCCGCTGGAGCATACAGCAGCTGATAAGTACTGAGTTTACAAATCTGTATAACTTTCTGAAAACATTTATATTCCTCCGGTGTACCCCTTTAACTTGACTTATATCATACAATATATTCTATAACTATTTGTCACAAACATTATGAACCTTCTGCCATTTGTTAGCAAAATACATATCTCAGTTTTGCTGGTGTATTATGTAAGTCTAATCATCACACAGGATAACATCTATTGGTTTATGTGAAGGGAGGAGACGGTTATGTAATGCTAAGTTTACGGTGGGGGTTTATAGTCATTGCAATGGGCTTTAATTGGCCATCAGGGAAATCTCTGCAAAAGAAAAAAAAAAATATATATATATATATATATATTTTTTTTTATTGCTTTGAAGTTCTGTCGATGTCCTGTCCAGAAATTTAACTATAAGTCTTTTATTATTGTTCTAAATTGAACAATTGAATCCGAGTCAAGTTTACTGCCTAAAAGATTATTTGAGCTTGTCAGTTACAGTGAATGGCATTGAATGAATTCTTTGTGACATGTTCTAGAGCAGTGTTTCCCAAACCAGTGTTCCTCCAGCTGTTGTAAAACTACAACTTACAGCCATTGGCTGTCCGGGCATGCTGGGAGTTGTAGTTTTGCAACAGATTAAGTCATGTTGGTTGGATAGTACTGTTCTAGAATCAGAGATATAAAAAAAACAAACGCTCCTAATCATCCGGGTGGAATGATTAAATAGTCAGCCATTATTTCCTTTTTCTATATAAAATAATGGCATGATTCACACACACACACACACATATATATATATATATATATATATATATATATATATATATATATATATATATATTATACATGTATGTATATATATATATATATATATATATATATATATTTAATTCTTAGCCTAGACAATCAGTCTGTCACTCTTCGTTGGCTTGAATTGTGTCAAAATCGGTCATATTTTTTGGCACGTGGCGTCACAAGCTAAGCCCCCTTGGCAGAGACCATGCATCTTTATACAGAGGCCATGCCCTTTTTGCCAGACACCAGGAGTAAAAGTTTCTTAAAGACTTACTATCATTCTGGCCAGCGGCAAGATAAGGTGAACCACACCGAGGGAAGTAATCTGAGTATTAAGGAGTTCGCCCAACACGCTATCGGCTCTTCAACTGAACTTGGGCTGGCATCCAGGTGGTAGCCAAGAACATCGTTGGTCCTTCCTCTTTAACTGAACTTGGGCTGGCGCCCAGGTGGTAGCCAAGTAAATTGTTGCTCCTTTCTCTTCAACTGTACTTAGGTTGACACCCAGGTGGTAGCCAAGGGCATCGTTTGTCCTTTCTATTCAGCGGAACTTGGGTTGGCACCCATGTGGTAGCCAAGGGCATCATTGGTCCTTCCGTTTCAATTGAACTTGGGTTGGCGCCCAGGTGGTAGCCAATAGTGTTGCTCACGAATATTCGCAATGCGAAATTTATTCGCGAATATCGCACTATATAATCATAATTACGAATATTCGTGTTTTTTTTTTTCACAGTACACATCACAGTGATCATCCCTCTCTGCTTCCAGCTTATGTGGTGTAAAGAAGGCTCTAATACTACTGTTTGAGACTGGCATGCGAATTTTCGCATATGCGAAAATTTGCATATGCTAATTTTCGCATATGTTCATTTTCGCATACGCGAATTTTCGCATATGCGAAAATAAAACGAGAATATTACGAATATGTGAATTTAGCGAATATATGACTAATATTCCTCCATATATTCGCTAATATTCGCAAATTCGAATATGGCCTATCCCGCTCAACACTAGTAGCCAAGAGCATCGTTGTTCCTTCCCGAGCTTCGGGAAACCAAATGAGAAATCTCGTTGCCTAAGACTAGTGCCGAAACTCAAATGATCAGATGGACTGCCTGATGTCCTATCCCTTAAAGGGGTATTCCGCCCCTAGACATTTTATCCCCTATCCAAAGGATAGGGGATAAGATGTCAGATCGCCGCGGTCCTGCTGCTGGGGACCCCCGGGATCCCCGCTGCGGCACCGCGCTATCATTACAGCACAGAGCGAGTTCGCTCTGTGCGTAATGACGGGCGATACGGGGGATGGAGCAGTGTGACGTCATGGCTCCACCCCTCATGACATCACGGCCCGTCCCCTTAATGCAAGTCTATGGGAGGGGGCGTGACGACCACCGCGCCCCCTCCCATAGACTTGTATTGAAAGGGGCGGGCCGTGACATCAAGAGGGGCGGAACCATGACGTAACGATGCTCCGGCCCCTGTACTACCCATCATTACGTGCAGAGCGAACTCGCTCTGTGCTGTAATGATAGCGCAGTGCCGCAGCGGGGATCCCAGGGGTCCCCAGCAGCGGCACTGCGGCGATCTGACATCTTATCCCCTATCCTTTGGATAGGGGATAAAATGTCTAGGGGCGGAATACCCCTTTAAGTCCTATAGACTTGGATGGGGCTTCCAGAATTGGAAGTCAGGCAGTTTATCTGATAATGTGACTTTTGGCGCTAGTCACAGGCATCTAGAATGCACTTTTAGTTTCCCAAAGCATAAAAAGGAACGACGATGATCTTGGCTACCACCTGGGTGTCAACCCAAGTTCAGTTGAAGACCCGACAGCGTGTTGGGCCAACCCCTGTATACCCAGATCTTTTCCCTAGGTGTGGTTCTCCATACTGCCATGGTAGTCTGCTACACCACCAACTAACAGAACAGATGCTACACTTGATCTTAGAGAAAAGGCAGTGATCCTCTACCTGTGAATGTGCCCAAATGCAATGTTGGTCACCACATGGCCTACAGTGTCTATGGAGATATTGGTCTGGGGGGTACTGTTTTTCTATTGAGAAGAGTATTAAACTTGCTTGTGGAGTCTTATAGGCCATGCAATACTCCACTGGCGGTAAATATGCAGTAAGAGAGCTTGCTCTCTGGCACTACTTATTGGAGGTAGTGGCACTGCCAGTCAATGACTGAACCTTTAGGAGCCTTGAAACATTACTAGGAACTATTATAAGCCAAGCCAAACTCTACTTCAAAAGGAAGAGTTATCCACCTGTAGACTGCTGTTTTGGGTTCTTGCCGTGAAACTGAAGGGTTATGTTTCTCTTTGAGGAGAGCACCAAACTGGTGTGTAAAAACCTTTACGTCATGCAAAACGAAATGAAAAGTATTTCTATTCCAGGAGGAAGAGCAGGGGTCAAGTCGTGGGAACTCATCTAGGATCAAGGCTGCTCCTGCAGGACTCCAGCTATGGGAACGGTGTTCCTGCTGTGGAAAAAGTGCAGGAACTCAGTTCCCATGCCTTCCCGCAGGACTTTAGCCCTGAAGAAGAGAGCTTCCTTTCTGGTGCCACCTATTGTAGGTAGGGTAAATTTAGGTATGTAGGGACTCTTTGTGCCAGACAAAGCCTAAGGCTGTTCTGCATATAGCAGGTATCTCAGACTTGCCGTTTCCAGCAGCTGACAGCCCGGTCCTACCCAGAGTTAGTCTCTTATCACTGATGCACTAAATACACCACTTCCTTATGTCCAGTGCATGAATAACCGCACCTTGGCAGTCTGCCCTGCTCCTTTCTATCTTGGGAACAATTGAAAGGCATTTGTCTGGTGACTGAGGTTTCGGCCTATCAGGCAGCTAATAGAGCCTAGAGGCCGCGCTTCCACTTAGGTGAGTGAACTGAGTGATGGACGTCTACCTAGAGCTACCAGTTACAAAATTTATGAATTTTCACTAAAGATACAAGATAACTTGTGTGTTCACCTTAAAGGGTTACGCCACTGGGAAACATTTTTTAAATCATCTGATGCCAGAAAGTTAAAGGGGTACTCCGCTGTTTAGCGTTTGGAACAAACTGTTCTGAACGCTGGAGCCGGCGTCAGGAGCTTGTGATGTCATAGCCCCGCCCCCTCATGGTGCCCGCCCCCTTAATGCAAGTCTGTGGGGGGGGGCGTGATGGCGTTCACGCCCCCTCCCATAGACTTGCATTGAGGGGGGCAGGGTGTGACATCATGAGGGGGTGAAGCTATGACATCACGAGCTCCTGGCGCTCCACACGCTGAGCAGCGGAGTACCCCTTTAAACAAATTAGTAAATTACTTCTATTTAAAAATATTAATCCTTACAGTACTTATCAGCTGCTGTATGCGCCACGGGAAGTTATTTTCTTTTTGAATTTCCTTTCTGTCTGACCACAGTGCTCCCTGCTGACACCTCTGTGAGGAACCGTCCAAAGCAGGAAAGGTTTGCTATGGGGATTTGCTTCTTCTCTGTACAGTTCCTAAAATGGACAGTTCCCTAAAATTTCAGCAGAAAGCACTGTGGTCAGACAGAAAGGAAATAAAAAACAAAAGAACATCCTGTGGAGCATACAGTAGCTGATAAGTACTGGAAGGGTTAAGATATTTTTAAATAGAAGTAATATACAAATTTGTTTAACTTTCTGGCACCAGTAGATTTAAAAAAAAAGAAAATTTTTCTAATGGAGTAACCCTTTAACCTCTTAACGACTTAGGGCATACCTGTACACCCTAAGCCCGATCCCGGTGTGAAAAACGGGGTCACGCCGTCCCTGGGCTAACAGCGCGCGGCACCGTTCGTTGTGCCGTGCGCTGTTAAGCCTTCAGACGCGGTGATCAAAGTTGACCGCCGCGTCTGAAAACGAAAGTAAACAGTTCCCGGCAGCTCAGTCGGGCTGACTGGGACATCACGATAAAATCGCGTTGTTCTGATCAGCTGGGACGCAGGCGGGGGTCCCCTTACCTCTCTCCGCGGCGTCCGATCGTCGATTGATTGCTCCAAGCCTGAGCTACAGGCTTGAGCAATCGAGCCCCTATCTGACTGATGCGTGCAAAGCTATGGCTTTGCAGGGATCAGCATAGGAGATCAGTGTGTGCAATGTTATAGGTCCCTATGGGACCTATAGCACTGCAAAAAAAAAGTGAAAAAAAAAATTAACAAAGGTCATTTAACCCCTTCCCTATTAAAAGTTTGAATCACCCGCTTTTTCCCATGAAAAAAAAAAACTGTGTAAATAAAAATGTGGTATCGCCGCGTGCGAAAATGTCCGAACTATAAAAATATATCTTTAATTAAATTGCACGGTCAATGGCGTACGCGCAAAAAAAATCCAAAGTCCAAAATAGTGTATTTTTGGTCACTTTTTATATCATAAAAAAATTAATAAAAAGCGATTAAAAGTCAGATCAATACAACAATGGTACTGATAAAAACTTCAGAACACAGCGCAAAAAATGAGTCTACATACCGGCCCGTACGCGGAAAAATAAAAAAGTTATCGGGGTTAGAAGATGTGAATTTTTAACATATAAATTTTCCTGCATGTAGTTATGATTTTTTTCCGAAGTTAGACAATATCCAACCTATATAAGTAGGGTATCATTTTAACCGTATGGACCTACAGAAAAAAGAAAAGGTGTTATTTTTACCGAAAAATGCACTGCGTAGAAATGGAAGCCCCCAAAAGTTACAAAATGAAATTTTTTCTTCAATTTTGTCACACAATGATTTTTTTCCCGTTTCGACGTGGATTTTTTTGTAAAATGACTAATGTCACTGCAAAGTAGAATTGGTGGTGCAAAAAATAAGCCATAATATGGAATTTCATGTACAAAATTGAAAGCATTATGATTTTTAGAAGGTGATGAGGAAAAAATGAAAATGCAAAAACGGAAAAACGCTGAGTCCTTAAGGGGTTAAGTGACGCCCATTGTCCCAACCGTGGGACCCAGGCACTTCTAGCTTTAAAAAGCTTGATAGCCTAAAACAGTGGCCTCAAACTGTTGCCTTCCAAATGTTGGCTATCGGGGCATGCTGGGACTTGAAGTTTTGCAACATCTGGAGGGCCGCAGTTTGAGACCATTGGCCTAAAACATACACAAATTTGGCCATCAAGTAATATTTTTTTTTTATCTATTCAGCCTGATGGGACAATGTACAGATGGGAATGAAGAAGACTACCTATAAATATTACATTATAATAAAAAAAAAGTCATACATTTAACCTTTATTATATGAATTTTTAACTGCAGTGTTACCTACGAGGTCATGTAAGATGATTGTCTAGGGTAGAAAAGCGTTTCTTTTTTCTTCCCTGCTAATGTAGGGTAGTGAAGGGTTAATGCAAGCTTTTCTGGTGGTCTAGGGTAATTGAAGGGGTTAATGTTTGTTTCTAGCGTGTTGGATGTAGGACTTCTGCCTTCTCCTGCGGAATGCATGACTCTGCTTTACTTCCATGAGAAACTGTTTGGCTTAAGACATAGAGAATACATGTATGAAAACCTTTCCTCTGTAATGCTTAGGAATGGTATTTACTGGATAAGATAATTAATTAGTATGCATTACTTATGGTCAGGGCTAGACTTTCCTTCACCAGCCTAACTCTGTTTATAAACGCACTCTACACGACAGATTGGCTTATTGAGGCTCTTATCCCAGCACTTAGTAGCCGGGACACGTGGGAGTTTCTGATCCTCACTGTGTACCTATTATGTCACTCCTTTTATTCCATTTAGATTGTAGGGAAGGGACATCTCTCATGTAGAGTGTTAACTCTTGGGGGCAGGGACATCTCTCCTGTAGAGTGTAAGCTCTTATGGGCAGGGTCCTCTCTCCTTTAGAGTGTAAGCTCTTTTGAGCAGGATCCTCTCTCCTGTAGAGTGTAAGATCCTATGGGTAGGGTCTTTCTCCTGTAGAGTGTAAGCTCTTATGGACAGGGTCCTCTATCCTGTAGAGTGCAATCTCTTATGTACAGGGTCCTGTCTCCTGTAGAGTGTGAGCTCTTATGAGCATGGTCCTCTCTCCTCTAGAGTGTAGGCTCTTATGAGCAGGATCCTCTCTCCTGTAGAGTGTAAGCTCCTATGGGTAGGGTCTTTCTCCTGTAGAGTGTAAGCTCTTATCGGCAGGGTCCTTTCTCCTGTAGAGTGTAAGCTCTTATGGGCAGGGTCCTTTCTCCTGTAGAGTGTAAGCTCTTATGGGCAGGGTCCTTTCTCCTGTAGAGTGTAGGCTCTTATGGGCAGGGTCCTCGCTCCTGTAGAGTGTAAGCTCTTATGGGCAGGGGCCTTTCTCCTGTAGAGTGTAAGCTCTTATGGGCAGGGTCCTCTCTCCTGTAGAGTGTTAGCTCTTATGGGCAGGGTCCTCTCTCCTGTAGAGTGTAGGCTCTTATGGGCAGGGTCCTCTCTCCTGTAGAGTGTAAGCTCTTATGGGCAGGCTCCTCTCTCCTGTAGAGTGTTAGCTCTTATGGGCAGGGTCCTTTCTCCTGTAGAGTGTAAGCTCTTATGGGCAGGGGCCTTTCTCCTGTAGAGTGTAAGCTCATATGAGCAGGGTCCTCTCACCTGTAGAGTGTAGGCTCTTATGGGCAGGGTCTTTTCTCCTGTAGAGTGTAAGCTCTTATGGGCAGGGTCCTCTCTCCTGTAGAGTGTAAGCTCTTATGGGCAGGGACCTTTCTCCTGTAGAGTGTAAGCTCATATGAGCAGGGTCCTCTCTCCTGGTGAGTGTAAGCTATTATAGGCAGGGTCCTTTATCCTGTTTTTGGCTTCGAAGTGTATAACCCTGGCATACTGTACATTATGTCTGATGATAGTTCAATAGAACTTGTTACACATATTACTTATATGTCAACTAAAAATGAAGTAGAGCTAAACTAACTCTAACTCACTCCCTTAAGTGAAGGTGGGGATATTCTCAGAAGTCCCATGCAAGTCAATGTGACTTCCGGGACATCTCCTGATCGGCTTACTCTCGGGCTGCAGAGATTGCAGTTTTACAAAATGCAGAAAGTCTGGCAAGTGCAGAGGATAGCATGGGATGGGATAGGAGATTAGTCCAGTATATGAAGTCGGGATATGAGGATGATATTGAGGACAGGATATGAGGACGAGAATCAGGATGGGATATGATGACAACATATGAGGACAAATATGAGGACAAGATACAGGGCTCAAGTCCTGCAGGAACGCGTGGGAACTGAGTTCCTGCACTTTTTCCACAGCAGGAACACCTTTCCTATTAGCAGTACCAGCACTTGAGTGGAAATCTTGGGTGAGTTCCCACACTTTTTTTTCCCAGGACTTGACCCCTGACGAGATATAAGATTGGGATATGAGGATGGGATATGAAGACGGCATATGAGGTGGGGATATGAGAACATGAGGAGGGGATGTGAGGACGGGATAATAGGACAGAAAATGAGGAAGGAAAATGAGGATGTAAGGTTGGCATCTGAGTATAAGATATGAGGACGAGAGTGCCATTGTTGCTTTCCATCTCCACAAGGTTTAGGTATGATAACCGGACAGTATCTACGAACAACCTCAGATGTCACATCTAATCTCACATATTGTACATTATCTTCAGTGATGTTTATTTGCCAACTGCAATATTCAGCAAATTTATTTGCAATCTTTTATCTGTTGAACAACTTCTCTCCAGACCTAAATGGCAGATAACAGGGAACAATTGTATTCAACAGGATAGTTAATGTACGAAGGATAGACTTTAGGTTTACTTGTCCTTTATGTATGTCCAACACCAGAGAACTGCCCTATAGCTCTGATTTCTGCGCAGGTAGATAGGACTGAGGTTAGTAAAGGACATCTCATATATGGACAGCTGGCAGTTATCACAGTTTTAAAGGAATTAAGTATTTTCCACGTTTTTTGGCTGATCATTGCTAGTGTTAATATTGTGCACTTGCAGCAGCGGCAGAGGTCCTCCTAGAGGATAGTACGAGCAATTCTGCTTGATAATCTCTTTGTATGCTAAGATTTCAATGATATTACATGGACGGGAGATATGAAAACATTAACCCTTCAAAGTCTTCACAGTTTACTCCAAATTATTAAAAGGACTAAAGGAGACTGAAGAGAGTGAAAACAAGCAATCCCACCTTATGTCAAAGCGTTGGACTCACTTGGATATCACAAAGGGAAATAGGATGCTGGGATTAAGTCAAACTGGCTGAATATCCAGAATTTCAAGTGGGGTTATTCATCAAGGTCAAACATTGTTCATTATGGGTAAGACTAAATGCAAGACAATGATGTTAAAGGGAATCTGTCAGCGCTCAGACATGATCCGAGCTGCTTTATAATAAAGTCGATATAACTATAACATGTTATTCAAAGGAAGAGTCAAAGAGGCGTTTACCAGCAAACCACAGTCTGCAAGCCTCTCTGCTCCTTCCACCACCCTCTCCCTCCTTGATTTATATGTCTGGCTTGGTCTCCTGCCTTTAGCCCTGCATCTAAGTCTTGCGTTGGTGCCATTTATTTGACAGCCTCATGCAATGAGTGTGTCACCCATGGAATCAATGGTCCTGCACAAGACTTGGATGCAGGGCTCGACTCAGGAGGTTAAGAAGGGAGAGGACGGGGGAGGAGCAGTGAACTGTGGCAAACCGCGGCACTGATGTGGCTGGCAAATGGCTCTTTGACTCTTCATTCGTGATATAAAGTGTAATTTAACAACACACACAGCTACCACAAAGATGTAAGCAGCTACAGTAAAAGTGTGTAAAAACTACAGTACCTTAGACCAGTGTTTCTCAACCAGTGTGGCTCCAGCCTTTGGCTGTCAGGGCATGCTGGTAGTTGAAGTTTTGAAACAGCTGGAGGCATCCTGGTTGGCAAACACTGCCTTAGACCTTCGACAACACAACATAACTTATTTCAAAGTCCTAGCTGCCACCATTTGCATTGACTCGCCTCCAGACCTGGATGTTTTATCCACCTGTTATGACCATTAGCATAAAACTTAGTTAAAATGGGTTAACTAATTTAGAAAACCCATTTATATATACCCTATTATGGTTTTATGAATTAATAGGGGAGGGTGTTACTCTAATCAGAATCCTCACTCTTGGCCAGAGTGGTTACAGAGAGCGTCTATCACTCTGGAGGGCCTGCCCTGTACTCCATTATGCAGACAACCTATTGATATGAATGGACACTTTGTAATGCTTAAACCTCCCTGTGGTGGTGCTGCAAGGAAACTGGACACTTACTGCCAAGATTCCACACAGACTACTGCCTACTTTGTGATCAGCATATTGTCAAGGGACCATACTAACATGTACTGTAGGCCTGAAACAAAAACTATCTGATTTTACCCAAAGCAACCAGTTACAGCTTTGGTAAAATGAAAGCTGAGCTGTGATTGGTTAGTTAAGACAAAAACTGTTTTGGTTTCAGGCAAATTGATAAATCTGGGCTATAAAGATTGTCCAAAGAGGACAACCTCATTAAAGGAGATCTCCAGCAGGATAGGGAATAAGTAGCTGATCATGGCGGGGTATGAGCGCTGGGGACCCCCACGATCACCGGGACGGGACCCGGCACTCAGTGAGGAGCACATGCTGCAGATGGCACAGGTCCATTCATTTCTAAGGAAGTGACGAAAAGACCCAAGTACAGCTCTCGGCATCATGGGCGCTCCCATAGAAATGAATGGAACGTGTGCCATCTACCGGTAGATGACACATGCTACTTACTGAGAGTGCCGGAGTCCCGTCCTGGAGATCAGCTACTCATGCCCTATCCAGTGAATAGGGGATAAGTAAATTTTCGTCAGAGTACCAAATTTTCAGCCATAGTTGGTGGATGTGACATCTGCATGACGACATCTATCGATCTTTAGAGCACCAGGCTACATAAAACTTTGGGGTCAGCTGGAAGAAGAAGCTGAATTTCAAGTTATCTAACCATAAGAGATTCTCATTTAGACCCACCAAAACCAGACAAGCTTAGACCACATGAATGAAAGGAAAAGAAAGCAGATGAAGATCATGTCAATGGCAACTCACATGTTCATCATTACTAAATATTACAGACCTCTTAATAGAGGAGCACGGAGGCCCCAAGAGAAGGATTCACATTGCTGTATTATTTTAAAGGATACTTAGAAAAGAAATAAGGGGATTAGCTCAAACACAGAACAATGAATGACTCATTCTATAACTTAAGGTTTGAATGGAATAAGGGAGGAAATTAGAATTGACAATGAGAAAAATGAGGCTTTAAATAAATAGATTAAAATGATCTAACAAAGGATGTCAATTGTAGTTACCCAGGAGGAATGTGAGGACATGAAATCCAGGTCAGGATGGGTTTAATGGTCAGTCAATGGCGTAGGTGGGTCAACTTACAGCTGGGGATATTCAGCATTGTTTTGCATCTGGTTTGGAGCCGTACCGAAGCCAGAGACAGACGTCTGGACGACTGACTTACATGATAAGAAGTGAAGAACGTTCAGACAATACAGATCGGATGACTCAAGTCTTCACATATTTAACGTAAATGAGCTGACATTACAGTATTTTGTATAACTCACAATAACACTACTGTATGCTCAGAGGAAATAGGCACAATGGAGACTTTCCAGAATAAGTTCTCCAAAACTCTTTGTTCTGGAGATCAGAAGATGGTTGGGCATGGATTGTAGGAACCAGGACAAATGGCAACAAGCCATTATTCATTGGAAATTAAATGTATACAGTGGTCCCTCAACATACGATGGTAATCCGTTCCAAATGGACCATCGTTTGTTGAAACCATCGTATGTTGAGGGATCCGTGCAATGTAAAGTATAGGACAGCCGTTGGCTGTCCGGGCATGCTGGGAGTTGTAGTTTTGCAACATCTGGAGGTCCGCAGGTTGTAGACCACTGTTAGAGGAAGTTGTACTCACCTGTCCCCGCCACTCCGGACCGTCACCGCTGCCCTCGATGTCACCTTCCATCGCTGCCGCAACGTCCCCAGGGTGTCCCCGACGCTCCAGCAAGGCCTCAGCTTCCCCGGCATCCTCGCTCTCTGGCGATCCCATCGCTACGCACGCCGCTCCTATTGGATGACGGGACGGCGTGCGCAGCGACGCGATGATGGCGATGGAAAGCTCCGACAATGCAGGGGATCCTGAAGAGGACACGCCGGAGCCCCGAGGACAGGTAAGTGATCGTCAGCGGACCTCACGGGGCACCGTAAACGGCTATCCGGTGGCAGCTGAAGCAGTCTGCGCTGCCTGATAGCCGTTTATGCGATGGCCCCGACATACAAAGGCATCGTATGTTGATGCTGCCTTCAACATGCGATGGCCTCTGAGAGGCCATCGTATGTTGAAATGATCGTATGTCGGGGCCATCGTAGGTCGGAGGGTCACTGTATGTATAGTGTGCCAAATATAAAGAGGTCTTCTCATCTCATAAAGTGAGGACATAGGATCACTAAGATGTGCCATCACTTACAGACTGGTGGAGGTGTAGAACCAGCAGGGAGAAACGCTTAGCTGCCGTGCTGTTTGTTTGTGCTTGGTGCTGATTGGAGAGTAGAGCGACCGGTGTATCGCTTTATAGAAAGTCTACAGACAGTGTACGCCCCCAGTGCCACTCTCCAAGCAGAGCCAAGCTGTGCCCAGAGGAAACAAATGGGCACAGCATTCAGCTAAGTGTTTCTCTCTGCTTGTTTGAGCAATTGATAGAAGGTCTCAAAACCCAATCAAAACTTATAACACATCACTATGACACTTCAGAAGTGTACTAAAGTCATAGGTGCAATTTACATTTTAGGTTTTACATATTCACATGTAACATCTTTGTTTTGTTGATAGCTTGTAATTTGCCATTACTTTTTCACCGCCCCTAGGTATGACCCATTGCTGAACCTAGACACGCTCTTATCTTTATATCATCAACAGAAATCTCATTGTCCTTCCCTGGAAGGAAAAAAAATATGTAAGAATATTACTGCAGGCTCTCTATTGTGTTTATTTCCTGATGTATCATTTGTGGAATTTCGCTACTGAGGCGGCTCCTGCATCGTTCTCTTATTGTTAACTAGATAACAAAAAATTTGCAGGGGGTCATTGAGAAAGCACAGACACCGCGCAATATCCTGCCAGTCCCCAATGTCTGCCAATGTCTTTGTTTATCAACAAGCACCTACTCGGCTGCTAGTGTGTGAACCATGTATTAGGCAAGAAACGTGCATCTATAAGTGTGAAAAGCACTCTCATAGACGAGTCAGACTTAAACCAGGCCATAAAAGGTGTAGAGCAGAGGTCCCCAACACAGTCCTCAAGACCCACCAACATTCCAGGATTAGAATTTTTCTTCTGTTCCAATGGCCTTAAAGGCCAGGATGCCACAACTAATCCCCTATCCTAAGGATCCCAGCAGTCGGACCGCCGCGATCTGACACTTAACCCCTATCCTCAGGATAGGGGATAGGTTGTTCAATTCTGGAGTTCTCCTTTAAGGACTAAGTTGGGGACCTCTGGTGCAGAGTTTATCCAAATCCTGTTCAAAAGTATACATCTTGGGGTCATTTCCGGGCAGTCTTTGGGGCACGGTTTAACTATCCAAATTTTGCATTTCAAATGTTGTGCCTGATGTTACTGAATTAAGTTGGTTCATTGGCCTCCTATATCTTTTCATTGACATTGCTACAATGCACTGCTCTGGTGTCTCTTATGTCACTTTTATAAAATCTTCAGAGTAAGCGTTCGCATTCGGGTACTAATCAGGGCTCAAGTCCTGCAGGAACATGTGGGAACTGAGTTCCTGCACTTTTTCCACAGCAGGAACCCTGTTCTAATTAGCAGGAGTCCGGTGGGGCCAGCCTTTTAGTGAAAATCTTGGTGAGTTCCCACACTTTTTTCCCAGGACTTGACTCCTCCTGGTACTAATGCTTGTAATGGCTCTCTACTGTTTATGTGGGATCTCTGAAAGCTCATCTACAGATTATATTTCCCTTACCTTTCACTTAATCATACCAATGTTTTTTGCACCATATGCTTCATTGCGTCCAATCCAGTGTAATTGTTTCTTCAGTTCTCAATGTAATTGTGGCCGCTATTTCCATGCCAGTCCATGGCTTTGATCGTTACATCTCACACATCTAAGTGACTAGCATAACATTTAAAAGAGCCAGAATAGGACAACAGTGTACTTACCATAGAGACAGATCATCTGGCTGGTATCAGGCCCTTGGAGAGAGGCTTTTCAGCCTTTTCTGGTCTCTCCCCCTTCATAACTGGATGCCAATGATCTGTGCAAGATTCCCCTCCTTAGAGGAATGGAATATGAGAGTGGGATATGAGGTCTGTATTTGAGGATGGGATATGAGGTCTGTATATGAGGTCGGGATTTGAGGATGGGATTTGAGGACAGGATATGAGCATGGGATATGAGGTCAGGATGTGAAGTTGGGATATGAGGTCTAGATTTGAGAATGGGATATGAGGTCAGGATGTGAGGTTGAGATATGAGGTCTAGATTTGAGGATGGGATATGAGTACAAGATATAAGTATTGACTATAAGGTCTGGATATATGTACAAGATATTAGGTTGGTATATGAGGTTGGGACATGAGGACAAGATGTGAGGATAGGCTATGAGGTCAGGATTTAAGGACGGGATATGAGGACAAAATATGAGGTCAGGACATGAGGACAAGATATGAGGATGGGATATGAGGTCAGGATTTGAAGATGGAATATGAGGACAGAATATGAGGTTGGAATATGAGGACTAGATATGAGGTTGGGATATGAGACCCCAAGGTTTAGGTAGGAAGATTAGACAATGTCCGGTACTCTTTTACTTTTTAATATTGGTCTCGGCAGAACAATAGAAGAATAATACAGTTCTATAACACCTTGTTTTACAGATGTGTCCTTTGTGTGTTTGTCTATGCGTGGACAACCAGCAATTGTTGTGAAAATGTAGACTTTTGAGCCTTTTATTATCAATCGAATCAAGTATATTAAAAATACAGCTAGTGTGGAGCAAATGAGTGACTCCATGACTTTTGAGCCTTTTCAAAGCATGTCATGTTATGGTCTTGCATTTATTTAATGAGAAATTGGAAGTAGATAATGGTGGACATATTTGTATATAGGGAAACATTACATAAGTCTAACAATAAAAATAGCATAGAAGAACATGTATGCCTTATGTCTAGTTTTACCTCGTGTAGTGTTTGAGTACCAGGCCCACTTGAGAATAATAATTCAGCTTTATACAGTAAATATTCTGACTTTTATTTTCAAATTGTATCATACAAGCCAAATGAATATATCCCCCACAAGTCAAACATTTCATTATTGTTGATATATTCTCTGTCTAAATGTAGTTACTTCGCAGACACATTTTCCAAACATGAAACAAACCTTTTGGAATGTCACTGGCCTATGTGTGTGGTGTTGTGTTCTTCAGATAGGAGACCACACAGGGATAGTGAACACACTAAAAGAAAAAAGAAAAACACCACCACGTTGTCCATCGCCTATTTACTTATTTACTAGAATAGTCAAATGGGAAAAGGTGGTTGCAATGAGAATGGGAGTGTGCAAAACTGTAAGGCATGTGGTACAATATGGTAGGCATACATAATCATTATATTCTATATTATAATACTAACCTATAATTGTTTTGTATGTTCATGGTTAACCCTATTCTGAGTGAATAATGTCTCTTTGGGGAGGATAACAAGATGGCATAGGGAGTTATAAACCCAACAATGCTCCGTGGGAATTAAAAAAAGCTTGTTCTTGAATGTCACCTATTGGGGACAACTACATTGTAAGTCAATGGTTGATTCCTTAGTGGTCGTGGTCTTGAAACATACCATGATAATACCTAGTCATGTTTTAAAGTTCTTCTAGTGGGCAAACATTGGGTTACAGGGTAGATACTTTCATAGATGGCACTAAAAGTAGAGCTTTCTTCCTTCAGAAGGAGAGATTCTATGCAGGGTGTCACACTAGACATGGTCATTTAGCAACCTATATACTCAACTTGATCCATTTCCATTGGTTTTACTCTACATCAAAAGTCCTTAATGTAGACATATAACTGGTGTATTTATGTAATAAATATTACCTCAAGGCCTTCTAGCTCATACCTGCTCTCCCAGACCGACAATAATTCACGATTTTTGCGTTACCAAGGAAAGAAGGGAAGAGCCACCAAACAAGGAACAGATTAGCCACCATACAAGGAAAAAGCCACCAAACAAGGAAGGGAGGAGCTACCATACAAGGAAAGAGCCACTAAACAAGGGAGGGAGGAGCCACCATACAAGGAAAGAGCCACCAAACAAGGAAGGGATGAGCCACCATACAAGGAGGGAGACACCAAACAAGGAAGGGATGAGCCACCATACAAGGAGGGAGACACCAAACAAGGAATGGAGGAGCCACCATACAAGGAAAGAGCCACCCTTCTCTTCCACAATGGATACATGGAAACATAACTATCACACCAGAGTACCATATGATCTCAAGTTGGCAAAGTTCAGCAGACAAAAATCCCATTTGAGTTTGGAGGATCCCATTCTTAAAGGATCAATCACAAATAACCTAACATACCTTATTAATGATATGTCCTGCTTGTAAAACAACATGTGAATGTTCACGTGTTCTGTATTGATGGATGGTGAACCCTAGCATTACTTGCCCTGGTGGTCAACATGAGCATCAATCTCACACTATTCTCTTATTACTGTATATTTCATAAATAATGAAGAATACAAAATTTAAACAAGACATCAATGGCCTAGACCTAGGTTTTGGATCCACTCGGCAACCATTGGCAACGTTCTATAATTTGTGTAACTATAATTTGGGAAATTAGCACAGGGCATTGATGTGAAATATCACTTACTGATTTTGTGGATGACCTTAATTTCAAAAACATAAAATGTGCTAATCCATAGGAATTAACAATCTGTTTTTCTAGCTTTGTGGAATTTTCTTTTGCAATCTGAACCACAACATCTCTGGATTGCACAATCGGAAGGTCTGTTTTAGCTTGACTTCGAGGTAATGACGGCGATGGGATAGGAGCAATTTCCTAGAATTCGGCATCTAGTAATCCAGACAGTCTGTCAGACATTGGCTTACACAATAGAGCTGCAAAATACTTTGGAAAGTTGAAGTAGGAAGTTGGAGACTCAAAAGAGAAAGCATATGTTGTGATAACTTCTTAAAAGTAATATTCCGGAATAGAAAAACAGAGCTCATTTATTTGAAAAATGCACAGTTGTCCTCAGGTTGTGCCTGGCATTACAACATGTCTTTAATTACTTCAATAGAACTGAGCTGCAATACCACACACAACCTGAGGACAGGTGTGGTGCTGTTTTTTGTGTTTGTTTTTTTACCCCAGATAACCCCTTTAATTTAAGCAGTCACCCTAGACACCTTTTGCCACTTCACAGCTTCCAAGTTATCACTGCAACATTTTTAAATAAGGCTATATCCTACCAAACTCCCTAAGACCACAGGGGTGAATGTCATCCGGACCTGATGATTGGTCTATTTCTATCTTTTTAAGGTGGCTTGTTTTAGACAGGTGACATTCAACAAGATTTTGTCATATCCCTCTGCATTTTATCCCTTATCCCTTCATCCTTATCCCTCTGCATTAAATATTAGAAATAAGACTATATCTCACCAAACTCCCTAAGACCACAGGGGTGAATGCCATCCGGACCTAATGATTTGCACTTTTTAAACAAGTGACATTTGATATGGATATTACCTTATTCCTCTACATTTTACCTGTCATTTGATTTACCTTCACTACCTTTTTCCTCACGACTTCATAAAGGACTAACATTTTCAATTTGAAGCTATTTTACTATTAATATAATTGAAGATTTTTTTCATTGTGCCTTAGATTTTGGAGGAATTTGGGTTAAACAATGTGCGGTGCTGCCATTCACACTAATTTCCAATATGGCTGTTTTTTTTTTTTTTTTAGCTTAAAATAAAATTCTACTTTGGACATCTACCAGTGCTATAACTACAACATCAACCCCAGTTAACTATATTTTTATTAATGATCTCTTGTTTATTAATGAGTTTTCTATGTGTGTTTTCAATTTTGCACGTACAGCAGTCCCCTTATCTGAAATGAAATTTCTTTGAGAGAGAACAGTATCATATGGTAAATCAGAACCTCAAGTGAACCCTACAGTATAAGTATTGCTATGTGTTGAACACAGAAAATACCGTAATCTGAGCAGTTTCATTTATTTGGTCTGAGAAATGCTTACTGACATACTTTCCATTATATGTAACTGTGTGAATGCATTGGCTTACTGTGGTTAAAGTGAAACTGGCTGCATATATGAGGGAGCAATTTAGGATTTTTGCTTTCTCGTCTTATTGATAACATGTCAAACATTGGTATAGGTATGAAAAGGGAAGTTTTATATTTATATATAGGAAACAATTGTATAACCTCTTTGAAATGAGTACCAAAAAGAGGTCTATTGAAAGGGTTTAATTCAGTAAACTCCTCTCCAATGACCCATTTTCTTTGTGAAAACAACCACTTTCGATGACCATGTACATTGCCATGTTGGATTGTTGTCACAAAACAGTTTCCTTGCCTTTCTTTTTAAGAAAACTGGAAGACAATTTTTTTTCCTTGATCCTTATGTGCCACAATCTGGTGCTCCTTCTGCTTCTAAACAGAAAACCCCGTACCTCAGCTAATGCAGCCGTAGGCCTAGCAAGCCTTAGAAGTAATTTGGCGATGCCTAAAATCTACTAGCTGTAAGCCAGCAGTGCAAAGACATAGCTGCCTTACTGTTGCTGTTAAGTTGATGGATTAGAGGACTCCTGTCAGATTTTGACAGGAGTCCCTGCTCTTACACATAAGTCTAAAAACAATGGCGAAACACTTCATAGCGTAGAGGTAAACAAATATACACCGACATCCACCACATATAAATGTGTTTACCATAGGTTGTTGTGCAGCAACAGGCACAACTCTATTAAGGGTAAAACAATAGCTGTGGTCTGACATTAGTATATCAAGGCAAAATTCCTGAATTCGTATGCAGAATTTTCAATGGCGAAAAAACTGTCTGTTGTTGAGGTAAAATGCATTAAATTTTATTGCCATGCAATGCATTTCCTGATCGATCAGACCACTTCGTCAGGCACCTGCGTAGAAAAGAGTTCCTGACCTAACAGTAAACCAGCTGTACATAGAGCATCCCTGGATTACTGTTTTAGTTTAGTTGATGGAGCAGGGGACTATGTACCTGATTCAGGAAGCGAAGGGACAAATCCAAATTAGTCATCGAATGTGAAATTAATTTAAAGGCCAGTTCAAAGTGAAGCCTCCCAACATTTTGTAGTTAAAAAAATTAAATCTAAATAAGAAATTTGAAAAAGTAATTCAGATGCAAGTTCATTGTATACAGAGAATAAACTTTTGTATACTGAAAATAATCTTACTTTTGCAAAGTTGGTATAATCACAACAATTATCAACACAATAGCATCATTTATGATGATTGATGTATGCCATAAATAATGCAGCAGAATTGCATTTTTTTCCTGCATTTTCTCCAAAATGAAAATTGATGAACTTAGTCTTATCTTGTAGAAAATAAAATCTGATACAGCTACGATATAAAACCGCTGAAAAGCATAAATGGCCGGCTAATCCTCATGGCCAACATTCACCTGGTCTTTAGGTGTTAAAGGGGTAATCCACTGCCTGTTCTGAACACTCGGTGTGGGCTGCAGGGGTTGTGACATCATGGCCATGCCCCCTAGTGATGCCACGCCATGCCCCCTCAATGCAAGTCTATAGGAGGGGGCGTGGCATCCACCATGCCCCCTCCCATAGACTTGCACTGAGAGGGCGTGGTCGAGTCATCATGACCCCCGCAGCCCGCACCCAGTGTTTGGAAGTAAAATGTTCCGAACGCTGGGGCAGTGGAGTACCCCTATAAAAGTTTATGTTCAAATTAGAGATTGTGACATAATGTGGTGTTTAAGTTCCACAAAAGTAACACAAGTGACTGCTGATAGAGCTGCATGTGATGAACTAATAATAAATGTCCATTTTCTCTTTAGTTCTAAGACCAGAAGTTTAGAATTTAGGTATATCAAGCAAGTTATGTCTGTTTGTGTATAAAGTGGAAATGTTGCAAAAAGTATCAAAAGTAGGATTTGTTAATAAAGCTTTATTCCCAGTAGGATGTTTAATAAAAGTTTTCAGAGAACACAATTTGCAAGACACATCAGCTAGAAAATCTCATATATCAATAGCTGATGCCTTTAGGTGTTAATTCTCATTGCTGGGTTGAGTTTGTATTTGTGATTCGGGTTGGAGAGATGGTAAAAAAAAATAAAAAAAATACAGTAGAATCTCCCTTAGCGGACACCTCCCAATAGCTGAAATTTTTAATAGCCTGCAGAGTCCCATAAAACTTAATGTATTTGCACCCTCCGAATTCCCAATAGCGGATGTGGACACACGTAATAGGGGACAAAACACACCCAATAGGGGAAAAAACACACCCAATAGGGGACAAAACACACCCAATAGGGGACAAAACACTCCCATTAGGGCACAAAACACTCCCAATAGGGTATAACTAGGCTTATGTGCCGTCCCTACCATGTACATAGGGTCACCGTCAGGGGGGTACAGGCAATACCCCAGTAAGGAGCCCAGGCTTCGCCTGCAGCAGCCCCAACACAAAAGCAGAAGACCACTGTTTAAACAGCAGTCTCCTGCTTCTGTACGTCCGCTGGCCACATCATTCACCCCTCTTCTTCCCTGATCCCTCAAGCCACACCCCCCTGTGCCCTTTCATTCTTCCTTCATCGCTTTCTTCTAATTTATAAAGAGGGGTATAAAGAGGGAGTGATGAATTTGTACAAAGGGTAATCAATGGGGTAATAAAATCACACACAGGGGGGGGGGGGTGATCTAGGGGAAATGATGTGGCACAGGGGGTAAGGGGGATGATTTGGCACAATGCACAGGGGGAATAAGGTGACACATTGTATAAAGGGGGATGAAATGATACAGGGGGGGATAAAGGAAATTAAACGTCACTGGGAGATTGTACTGTAATATTGCTTTTCTCATGTTTTATAGGTAGTTAAACTCTGGAGTGAGTACAGTACAGTATTCTGTAATTTAAAACATTTTTTTGCCTTTTTCCCAATATGGGACATCTCTCAATAGCGGACACTTTTTTTTATTTCCGTGAGTGTCCGCTATTGAGAGATTCTACGGTACACTTACCTTTCTTTCAGGTACATGACACAGCCACACTCCCTCCATTCATGTCTATGGGAGGGGGTGTAACAGACATGAATGGTGGGGGTCTGGTGTTACGTCACTAGGGGGCATGGCCGTGACGCCACGTCCCCGTCTCAGAGGCAGTGCCTGGCACAGAATACCGGGGGTTGCACCGAGATCACTGGGGTCCCCAGCGGCTGGACCCCTGCGATTATACATCTTATCCCCTATCCTTTGGATAGGGGATAGGATGTATAAAGCAGGAATACCCCTTTAATTATACTGAAGTCCAATACGACATTTGTAACTGCATTCTTTTAGTTAAGTTATACTGTCGTTTATGTTTGTACCGTTGCAGTCGATTCATTACTAAATGACTTGCACATGACAATGACGGGGTATTCTGGCACTTGAGTATTGACGGTCTCTCCTTAGGATACAATATCAATATCAATCAAGTGCCAACTCCTGGCACCCATACAGAGGCAAAATATGTAGCAGATCCTGTACCTGTGAACATACCCTGATGTTGCTTGGAATATTAGCATGTGGCACCACCTTCCATCAGATATGACTTGCCGTACAAAAGCTTTCTTATGTATCTCTTGTAATGACTCTACCTGGTTCTGGACGAAGGGTTACGTTTTCTGGTGCTTGGCTGAAGCATTATGTGTTGCTGTGACGACGCCTGGGCCAATCACTTCTCAAGTGGATCTAAATACCCAGGTAGTCTGTCATTCCTTGCTTGTGTTATTCTTTTGTTTTGCTCCTAGCTTTTGCTATCTTGTGTATCTTTGACCCTTGGCTATTGTCACCTGACCATTATTATTTTGTGCGTATCTGTATTGCATTGTACTCTCTGGTAAGACCATCCTGTTAGACTCTGATTTTACGTTTGTTTGTGCTTTCCCTGTCTCTCTTTTGTCTTAAGTTTAGTGCCTGTTAACCCTTTGCACCCTGACCTGTTTCCCAGAATTCCAAACAGTTGTTTATTATTTTTGAACCTTGTTATGCCCCTGCGCATACTCAGAAAAGGGACTGCCGTCCAGTTGTGGGTCCGCTGTGTAGGGCAGATACGCAAGTCAGCAGGATAAATGGTTCTGGGTTCCAGCAGGGCTCCACTTTTCCCTGCCTGACATGACATCTCTATATAAGTAGCGCCTGTGTGCCTGGTACTACATGTAGCTCAGTGAGTTGCTTTAAAATGTAGTACCAGGGGAAGCCATAACAAAAAGTATTGTGCTGTGTCTGGTGTATATATATATATATATATATATATATATATATTTATTTATTTATTTATTTTTTAAACATACATTCTGGTTTAGTTTGGGGGGCGAAGTTTTGGAGTGCTAATATCTTGGGGAGTGTGGTATGAAGCATACCACACTCCCCAAGATATTAGCACTCCAAAATGACGACAACTGTACTTCCTATGACTGTTGGCAGTCTTGAGGACCCCTTTAATATCCACATAGAAATACATGTTCTAATATACAAAGGGGACACATGTTCTCTTACTGTTCTGTAATGAGAGCCTAGTTATGTGGGAGTCTCCATTTGTTTTCATTGACTCCCCTGATAACTTGAGACAATTTGCCTATTTTCCTCTTCATTGAGTCACAATATTTAGTATCCGGAGGATTATGGCATTGTTATTGTTAGCTGCAGACTCTTTGCCTCGATGGCTTCATGATTTTGAGAAGAAAACTATGTTTACACGGAGCAAGAACAAACACGCGCAGTAGTCGCGACTAATGAATGGAATTGTATTTTCCTTTTGATGTCGCTTATCAGCAAGACAAATTCATTTACATGATTAATGGATCTTTGTTTTATGGCGCTTTTGATATGTGGTCGAAACTTAAAACAGCAGTAATACAATCACATCTACACATTTCAGGAATACGTCCATAGCCGCTTTTCAAGTAGTTTTGTAAGGAGTTCAATGAAAGACTTTCTTATGGATACATTTTTTTTTTATATACTTTTTTTTCTTTTGTAAATTACTTTTGACATTGTTTACTGTATAACATATATATATATATATATATATGTATATATATATATATATATATATATATATATATATATTGTTATGCTACATATATATTATATAGCGTATAGTGCAGGTCCTTCTCCTGGACCTATAATCTCCAAACTACAGCCCTCAATGTATTGCAAAACTACAATTCCCAGCATCCTGAGAATTGTAGTTTTGCAATACCTTGAAGACCCTTATGTTAAACAATACATATTTCTATAATCCCCAAACCCTCTTTATTAGCCTTCAAAAAATGTAATGCTCAGGATTCAATACAGGGATCCAATACAGGGATCAAATGCAGCTATTGCCTTTGTGTCTATATGAGGAGTCCAAATACAGGAAGTGAGAGCAAGACAAGCAGGGCTCTGTGCAGGCTCTTGACTTGTCAATCTTCTGATGTGTGAGCCAAGAGCATGTCACAGAGCCTCAGTGTACAGAGCCCTGCTTGTCCTCAGTGTACAGAGCCCTGCTTGTCCTCACTGTACAGAGCCCTGCTTGTCCTCAGTGTACAGACCCCTGCTTGTCTTCAGTGTACAGAGCCCTACTTGTCCTCACTGCACAGAGCCCTGCTTGTCTTCAGTGTACAGACCCCTGCTTGTCCTCAGTGTACACAGCCCTGCTTGTCCTCAGTGTACAGAGCCCTGCTTGTCCTCAGTGTACAGAGCCCTGCTTGTCCTCAGTGTACAGAGCCCTGCTTGTCCTCAGTGTACAGAGCCCTGCTTGTTCTCAGTGTACAGACCCCTGCTTGTTCTCAGTGTATAGAGCCCTACTTGTCCTCACTGCACAGAGCCCTGCTTTTCTTCAGTGTACAGAGCCCTGCTTGTCCTCAGTGTACAGAGCCCTGTTTGTCCTCAGTGTAAAGAGCCCTGCTTTCCTCAGTGTACAGACCCCTGCTTGTCCTCAGTATACAGAGCCCTGCCTATCCTCATTGTACCTAGCCCTGCTTGTCCTCAGTGTACAGAGCCATGCTTGTCCTCAGTGTACAGAGCCCTACTTGTCCTCAGTGTACAGAGCCCTGCTTGTTCTCAGTATACAGAGCCCTGCTTGTCCTCAGTGTACATAGCCCTGCTTGTCTTCAGTGTACAGAGCCCTGCTTGTCCTCAATGTACAGAGCCCTGCTTGTCCTCAGTGTACAGAACCCTGCTTGTCCTCAGTGTACAGAGCCCTGCTTGCCCTCAGTGTACAGAGCCCTGCTTGTCATCAGTGTACAGAGCCCTGTTTGTCCTCACTGTACAGAAACCTGCTTGTCCTCAGTGTACAGAACCCTGCTTGTCCTCAGTGCACAGAGCCCTGCTTGTCCTTAGTGTACAGAGCCCTGCTTGTCTTTAGTGTACAGAGCCCTGCTTGTCCTCAGTGTACAGAGCCCTGCGTGTCCTCAGTGTACAGAGCCCTGCTTGTCCTCAGTGTACAGATCCCTGCTTGTCCTCAGTGTACAGAGTCCTGCTTGTCCTCAGTGTAACAGAGCCCTGCTTGTCCTCAGTGTACAGAGACCTGCTTGTCCTCAGTGTACAGAGCCCTGCTTGTCCTCAGTGTACAGAGCCCTGCTTGTCCCGCCCTCACTTCCTGTATTTGCACTCCTAACACAGACACACAGACAATAGTTGAAGGGACAAAAAAATATACAAATTTTTTACCCAATGTATACTACCACATATACTTATAATAGTATTCTAGTCATTATATAAAAAGAAGGACAGGTACACTTTATCTATTTGTAAATGGCGTAAAAACGTTTTCATTGTGGCTATATTGGTTTCAAGAAAAGTATAGGTATCACATGGGTTAGGGATCAGAGCCTGGGATAGTAAGGATTTACCAATAGGTCTCTAGAGTGCTCACCCGTTGGCTACGGAGCTTGGTTCTAGACAAAGACCCAATAGTGTTTTAAAAAATGAAAACGTTTCAAGGTGATGCCGCACTCACCGTCAATAATCAGACTTCTTTATGAAACAACACTTAGCAGGTACATGGGTCTGAAAAGTGAGGGACACCTCCGTGGGACAGTCACCATTTTGTGTGGCAAGCACACTTCGTCTGCCGACACTTTAAAGCTTTGGCAGACGAAGTGTGCTTGCCACAAAAAATGGTGACTGTCCCACGGAGGTGCCCCCCGCTTTTCCGACCCATGTACCTGCTAAGTGTTTTTCAGTAAAGAAGTCTGATTACCGACGGTGAGTGCTGCATCGCCTTTCTTTACCTTCTTCCAATGAACTGTATGTCTGCTAGAATGTTGTCCCCTGCAGGTAGAGAAGAGTACTGCCTTTCTGTTACATGATAGATGGTGCCTGTCTTGCTTTACTAAATAAACCCAAAGCTTGCCTTGGTAATGCATGCTAATGTGCTCGTGTACAGTATCTTCTGACAGTGCACCATATTGTGGATATGTGTGTTACTTATGTAGCACAGACTGTAACAAGCCTTCTTAAGTTGTCAAGATGGTGACATTTCTGAGAACCACTGACGTGAAGTTAACTAAACAGAACATGTCCTATAACGTCTGTCCTCAAGGTGAACTTCCCCATGATCTGGATTCGGCACTGTATGACTTTAAGTCTTCTTTGTTTAGATGACTAAGCTCTTTGAAGTGAACAAGTGATCAGCCAAGAATCCTGAGGATCATTATGTTCCGTAACACCATGCCAAATATATTAATGTAATGAACCTATAGGCACCGTTCACCTAAAACTTATGTTCCTCCTGCCAAAAAATATATTACTGAGCGGCGGGTTAAACTGCGGCATTGGAGCATAAATTTAAAGTGACTTTCTTGGTCTTATTTCACCTTTGTGGTGTTGCTGCTGTCAACTCATAATGCACCAAAAAGTAATGGATTCTACGGCAGATACAATAAAATGTCTAAAATATGCAAATAAACGCAATAAATCTGCAAAATGAATGCATGCAGTACTTGAGCAAGTGGGGGCTACACTCTCCCCCCACCCCCACCCCCACCCACCAGGGATTGCCCAATATTACAGTCTTTGCAAACAAACTACATATATACACATGTACTAGTTTTAGAAATATTTATACTTGGATTTTACCTTTAAGGGATTATCCAGTAATAGAAAAGCATAGCTATTTTTTTCCCCTCAAAAAACAGCATCACACCTGCCCTCAGGTTGTGAGTGGTATTACAATCTGACGCCATTAGCTTCACTGAAACTGAGCTGCAGTACCACTCACAGCCTGAGGACAGGTGTGGCGCTGTTTTTTGAAGAACCCTGGAAAACCCCTTCAACTAGTCAAACAGAATTTGCAGACAAAATCTGTAAACTACTGCCATTAAGTATCCAATTGATAAGGCCATGCAATGCAGAAGAATCCTACTGTACAGTGACCAATTAATACAACCATTGAATGCTCATTCAATACTGACACCTTTATACAAGGCTTCTGCTCGGCTCCTACTGCTCTATTATATGTTGTCCACCGATTGGACTGCCTGTTTAACAAGGCAGATTCCCTTTAAATGCCACCAATGTTTAAAATTACAGGACAATTAAAGAAAATCTGTCATCAGTGTCACCTGCACTAACCTGTCGGTACAGACAGGTAGTGCAGGTGACACTGATGACAACGATACTTACCTGGTCCCGTTCCGTGCTGTGGCTTTTCCGCAATCTTCCGCTCCGGGCCCGACTTGGAGCATAGACGGAGTTTAGTGATGTCACCACTGCTATTTGCTAGCAACAGGACCCAGCAGAGAACAGCAGCAGTGACTTCACTAGGCTCCACCCACGCACCAAGTCTGGCCCGGAGAGGAAGATACGCCAAGGAACGGGACTAGGTCTGTATCATTGTCATCAGTGTCAGCTGCATTACCTGTCTGTACCGACAGGTTAGTGCAGGTGATATTGATGACAGATTTATTTTAAGGGGTAAATTGTGGCATCCCTATTAATCTAGGATGTGAATGGGTTAAAGGCGGCTTTGCTAATGGTCTAGTGCAGTATAAGTGGTGAAATCCTTAGTGATTTTGGATTTCTGCTTGGAATTGTGAAGCAAATTAAGGTTCCATCATTAAAGAGTTCAAAGTGACCCCCCTGCATTAAAACAATACATAAGCACATACTCACCTCCATTTCTCCCTCTCTGCTCCTGCTGTGACATCTTCTGGTCCTGGCTGCCCCCCCCCCCCCCCCCCCCCAATTCTGCCAGCTTCCAATAATGTCCCATTCCCCACACAGAGTCACAGAGTATATCAGGGGTGCCGGACATCATCGGAATCTGGCAGAATGTGAGCGCAGCCAGGACCAGAAGATGGGACAGTGGGAACAGTAGGGGAACAAGGGAGGTAAGTATGTGCTCTTTTGTTGTTTTAAGGTACAGGGAGGCAGAAAGAAAAGTTTTACATTTGCCTGGAAAACCCCTATAATAGTAAAGTCACTTGTAGTCTAAGGTAATGAAGGAATGCATATCAAAGTTCCTGGTGGTCTAGGGTTGTGAAGATGTGAACTGGAAAGTCCAAGATGGTCTACGATGGAGAAGGAGATCCTGGTTGATCTAGATGTGGTGTCTTTTTAGTTGCTGCTTGACACCATCATGCACCTAAGCACCTAAGACATCACCTTTTCCCATATATGCAGTTTGATATTTGCCATCCGACCTGCATGATATTTCTTTATATGTAGATAGCAAATATGCCGGATGGTACAAAGATCCAGCACCGTACCCCAATTCAGCCTATGGGCAACAGATGGGATGTTGGATGAAAAAGAATCTGGCTTATCCAGTGCTGGTAGTTGTAGTTTTGCAACATCTGTAGGTCCACAGTTTGGAGACCACTGGTTTAGATGATCTACAGCAGTGGTCTCCAAACATCTGGAGGTCCACAGTTCTGAGACCCTTGTTTAGAGGGTTTACAGCAGTGGTCTCCAAACATCTGGAGGTCCACAGTTTTGAGACCCTTGTTTAGAGTGTTTACAGCAGTGGTCTCCAAACATCTGGAGGTCCACAGTTTTAAGACCACCAGTTTACATGGTCTACAGCAGTGGTCTCCATATATCTGGAGGTCCACAGTAGAGATGTCGCGAATTGTTCGCCGGCGAACAGTTCCCGGCGAATTTAGCATGTTCGCATTTGCATCGCCGGGTGAACATATGTGAAGTTCGATTCGCCCCCTATACTTTAACATTACGGTAAACTTTGACCCTGTGAGTCATAGTCAGCAGACACATTACAGCCAATCAGCAGCCGTCCCTCCCTTCCAGACCCTCCTACCTCTTGCATGGACGCCATTTTACCCTCATTCGGCATGTTGCAGGCTTAGGAAGTGGAGGGTCAGAGAAGCTGCTCCTGCTGTATAGGGAAAGAGATAGCTGGGTTGCTGCTAGGTGGTGTATTCAGGGTCCAGTTTACTCCTAAAGCACTAGTGTAACATCTGCTTTAAGGACAGCACCCAAAAAAGCCCTTTTTAGGGCTCAAATATCAGTCCGTGTGTCTTGCAACAGCTGGAGGCACCCTGGTTGGGAGGGAACAGCTGGTTAAAAGGGGTACTCCAGTATAAAACTTAAGTTCCTTCAAGCAACTAACTACTACAGTATTCAAAGGGCTGAAAGATATCAGTCCGTGTGTTTTGCAACAGCTGGAGGCACCCTGGTTGGGGACCACTGCTTAAAAGGGGAACTCCGCTAGAAAGCTTTTTTGCTCATTGTCACACTAGTGCAAATCATATTTGGTGTGACAGTTGTGCAAATTAAAAAAAATTGCACAACTGTCACAAATTTTCCAGCCAGGTGTACATGCCTAATTTTTCTGGCATCTGCTGCTGCACTTTCTCTGGTGCTGCAATTTTTCTTGCCGCTGCTACAGCTGCGGCTGCGACAATACCAAATTTTTCATCAATGTGTACATGCCTAATTTTTCTGGTACTCTCTGCTGACATCTCTGTCCATTTTAGCAACCGTGGATATTAGATGTATTGTCACGATGCCGGCTGGCAGGTAGTGGATCCTCTGTGCCAGAGAGGGATTGGCGTGGACCGTGCTAGTGGACCGGTTCTAAGCCACTACTGGTTTTCACCAGAGCCCGCCGCAAAGCGGGATGGTCTTGCTGCGGCGGTAGTGACCAGGTCGTATCCACTAGCAACGGCTCACCTCTCTGGCTGCTGAAGATAGGCGCGGTACAAGGGAGTAGGCAAAAGCAAGGTCGGACGTAGCAGAAGGTCGGGGCAGGCAGCAAGGATCGTAGTCAGGGGCAACGGCAGAAGGTCTGGAAACACAGGCAAGGAACACACAAGGAACGCTTTCACTGGCACTAAGGCAACAAGATCCGGCAAGGGAGTGCAAGGGAAGTGAGGTGATATAGGGAAGTGCACAGGTGAACACACTAATTGGGACCACTGCGCCAATCAGCGGCGCAGTGGCCCTTTAAATCGCAGAGACCCGGCGCGCGCGCGCCCTAGGGAGCGGGGCCGCGCGCGCCGGGACAGAACAGACGGAGAGCGAGTCAGGTAGGGGAGCCGGGGTGCGCATCGCGAGCGGGCGCTACCCGCATCGCGAATCGCATCCCGGCTGGCAGCGGAATCGCAGCGCCCCGGGTCAGAGGACGTGACCGGAGCGCTGCCGCGGGGAGAGTGAAGCGAGCGCTCCGGGAAGGAGCGGGGACCCGGAGCGCTCGGCGTAACAGTACCCCCCCCTTGGGTCTCCCCCTCTTCTTGGAGCCTGAGAACCTGAGGAGCAGACTTTTGTCTAGGATGTTGTCCTCAGGTTCCCAGGATCTCTCTTCAGGACCACAACCCTCCCAGTCCACTAAAAAAAAATTTTTCCCTCTGACCTTTTTGGCAGCTAAAATTTCTTTGACCGAGAAGATGTCCGAGGAGCCAGAAACAGGAGTGGGAGGAACAGATTTGGGAGAAAAACGGTTGAGGATGAGTGGTTTGAGAAGAGAGACGTGAAAGGCATTAGGGATACGAAGAGAGGGAGGAAGAAGAAGTTTATAAGAGACAGGATTAATTTGACACAAAATTTTGAAAGGACCAAAATAGCGTGGTCCCAACTTGTAGCTAGGGACACGGAAGCGGACATATTTAGCGGAGAGCCATACCTTGTCTCCAGGGAAAAAACGGGGGGAGCTCTTCTTTTCTTATCCGCGAACTTCTTCATGCGTGATGAAGCCTGTAAGAGAGAATTTTGGGTCTCTCTCCATATGATGGAAAGGTCACGAGAAATTTCATCCACAGCGGGCAGACCAGAGGGCAAGGGAGTAGGGAGGGGGGGAAGAGGGTGACGGCCGTACACCACGAAAAATGGGGATTTGGAGGAAGACTCAGAGACCCTGAAGTTATACGAGAATTCGGCCCATGGGAGGAGATCTGCCCAGTCATCCTGGCGGGAGGAAACAAAATGTCGCAAATAATCACCCAAGATCTGGTTAATCCTTTCTACTTGTCCATTGGACTGGGGATGATATGCAGAAGAAAAATTTAATTTAATCTTGAGTTGTTTACAGAGAGCCCTCCAGAATTTAGACACGAATTGGACGCCTCTATCCGAGACAATCTGCGTAGGCAACCCGTGAAGACGAAAAATGTGTACAAAAAATTGTTTAGCCAACTGAGGCGCAGAAGGAAGACCAGGAAGAGGGATGAAATGTGCCATTTTGGAGAATCGATCAACGACCACCCAAATAACAGTGTTGCCACGGGAAGGGGGTAAATCAGTAATAAAATCCATACCAATCAGAGACCAAGGCTGTTCGGGGACAGGCAGAGGATGAAGAAAACCAGCGGGCTTCTGGCGAGGAGTCTTATCCCGGGCACAGATAGTGCAGGCTCGCACAAAGTCCACAACATCCGTCTCCAGAGTCGGCCACCAATAGAAGCGGGAGATGAGTTGCACAGATTTCTTGATACCCGCATGACCTGCGAGATGGGAGGAGTGACCCCATTTGAGGATTCCGAGGCGTTGGCGAGGAGAAACAAAGGTCTTTCCTGGAGGAGTCTGCCTGATGGAGGCAGGAGAAGTGGAGATCAGGCAGTCAGGTGGAATGATGTGTTGCGGAGAGAGTTCAACTTCTGAGGCATCCGAGGAACGAGAGAGAGCATCGGCCCTAATGTTCTTATCGGCAGGACGAAAGTGAATCTCAAAATTAAATCGGGCAAAGAACAGAGACCACCGGGCCTGGCGAGGATTCAGCCGTTGGGCAGACTGGAGGTAGGAGAGGTTCTTGTGGTCGGTGTAGATAATAACAGGAGAACTTGATCCCTCCAGCAGATGCCTCCATTCCTCAAGTGCTAATTTGATGGCTAGAAGCTCTCGATCCCCGATGGAGTAGTTCCTCTCCGCTGGAGAGAAGGTCCTAGAGAAAAAACCACAAGTGACAGCATGCCCGGAAGAATTTTTTTGTAGAAGAACAGCTCCAGCTCCCACTGAGGAGGCATCAACCTCCAATAGGAAGGGTTTGGAAGGGTCAGGTCTGGAGAGGACGGGAGCCGAAGAAAAGGCAGACTTGAGTCGTTTAAAGGCGTCTTCTGCTTGAGGAGGCCAGGACTTGGGATCAGCATTTTTTTTGGTTAAAGCCACGATAGGAGCCACAATGGTAGAAAAATGTGGAATAAATTGCCTGTAATAATTGGCGAACCCCAAAAAGCGTTGGATAGCACGGAGTCCGGAGGGGCGTGGCCAATCTAAGACGGCAGAGAGTTTGTCTGGATCCATCTGTAGTCCCTGGCCAGAGACCAAATATCCTAGAAAAGGAAGAGATTGGCATTCAAACAGACATTTCTCAATTTTGGCATAGAGTTGGTTGTCACGAAGTCTCTGAAGAACCATACGGACATGCTGGCGGTGTTCTTCTAGATTGGCAGAAAAAATTAGGATATCGTCCAGATATACAACAACACAGGAGTATAACAAATCACGAAAAATTTCATTGACAAAGTCTTGGAAGACGGCAGGGGCGTTGCACAGTCCAAAGGGCATGACCAGATACTCAAAGTGTCCATCTCTGGTGTTAAATGCCGTTTTCCACTCGTCCCCCTCTCTGATGCGGATGAGGTTATAGGCGCCTCTTAAGTCCAATTTAGTGAAGATGTGGGCACCTTGGAGGCGATCAAAGAGTTCAGACATGAGGGGTAAGGGGTAGCGGTTCTTAACCGTGATTTTATTAAGACCGCGGTAGTCAATGCAAGGACGTAGGGAGCCATCTTTTTTGGACACAAAGAAAAATCCGGCTCCGGCAGGAGAGGAGGATTTACGGATAAAGCCCTTTTTTAGATTCTCCTGGACGTATTCGGACATGGCAAGAGTCTCTGGGGCAGAGAGAGGATAAATTCTGCCCCGGGGTGGAGTAGTGCCCGGGAGGAGGTCGATAGGGCAATCATAAGGCCTGTGAGGAGGTAGAGTCTCAGCTTGTTTTTTGCAGAAAACATCCGCGAAGTCCATATAGGCCTTAGGGAGACCGGTTACTGGAGGAACCACAGAGTTACGGCAAGGGTTACTGGGAACCGGTTTTAGACAGTTCTTGGAACAAGAGGACCCCCAACTCTTGATCTCCCCAGTGGACCAATCCAGGGTAGGGGAATGAAGTTGAAGCCAGGGAAGTCCAAGGAGAATTTCCGAGGTGCAATTGGGGAGGACCAAAAGTTCAATCCTCTCATGATGAGATCCGATGCTCATAAGAAGGGGCTCCGTGCGGAAACGTATGGTACAGTCCAATCTTTCATTATTTACACAATTGATGTAGAGGGGTCTGGCGAGACTGGTCACCGGGATGTTGAACCTGTTGACGAGAGAGGCCAAAATAAAATTTCCTGCAGATCCTGAGTCCAAGAAGGCCACTGTAGAGAAGGAGAAGGCAGAGGCAGACATCCGCACAGGCACAGTAAGACGTGGAGAAGCAGAGTAGACATCAAGGACTGTCTCACCATTGTGCGGAGTCAGCGTACGTCTTTCCAGGCGAGGAGGACGGATAGGACAATCTCTCAGGAAGTGTTCGGTACTAGCACAGTACAGGCAGAGGTTCTCCATACGGCGTCGTGTCCTCTCTTGAGGTGTCAGGCGAGACCGGTCGACCTGCATAACCTCCACGGCGGGAGGCACAGGAACAGATTGCAGGGGACCAGAGGAGAGAGGAGCCGAGGAGAAGAAACGCCTCGTGCGAACAGAGTCCATATCTTGGCGGAGTTCCTGACGCCTTTCGGAAAAACGCATGTCAATGCGAGTGGCTAGGTGAATAAGTTCATGTAGATTAGCAGGAATTTCTCGTGCGGCCAGAACATCTTTAATGTTGCTGGATAGGCCTTTTTTGAAGGTCGCGCAGAGGGCCTCATTATTCCAGGACAATTCTGAAGCAAGAGTACGGAATTGTACGGCATACTCGCCAACGGAAGAATTACCCTGGACCAGGTTCAACAGGGCAGTCTCAGCAGAAGAGGCTCGGGCAGGTTCCTCAAAGACACTTCGGATTTCCGAGAAGAAGGAGTGTACAGAGGCAGTGACGGGGTCATTGCGGTCCCAGAGCGGTGTGGCCCATGACAGGGCTTTTCCGGACAGAAGGCTGACTACGAAAGCCACCTTAGACCTTTCAGTGGGAAACAGGTCCGACATCATCTCCAGATGCAGGGAACATTGGGAAAGAAAGCCACGGCAAAACTTAGAGTCCCCATCAAATTTATCCGGCAAGGATAAGCGTATCCCAGGAGCGGCCACTCGCTGCGGAGGAGGTGCAGGAGCTGGCGGAGGAGATGACTGCTGAAGCTGTGGTAGTAACTGTTGTAGCATAACGGTCAGTTGAGACAGCTGTTGGCCTTGTTGCGCTATCTGTTGTGACTGCTGGGCGACCACCGTGGTGAGGTCAGCGACAACTGGCTGAGGAACTTCAGCGGGATCCATGGCCGGATCTACTGTCACGATGCCGGCTGGCAGGTAGTGGATCCTCTGTGCCAGAGAGGGATTGGCGTGGACCGTGCTAGTGGACCGGTTCTAAGCCACTACTGGTTTTCACCAGAGCCCGCCGCAAAGCGGGATGGTCTTGCTGCGGCGGTAGTGACCAGGTCGTATCCACTAGCAACGGCTCACCTCTCTGGCTGCTGAAGATAGGCGCGGTACAAGGGAGTAGGCAAAAGCAAGGTCGGACGTAGCAGAAGGTCGGGGCAGGCAGCAAGGATCGTAGTCAGGGGCAACGGCAGAAGGTCTGGAAACACAGGCAAGGAACACACAAGGAACGCTTTCACTGGCACTAAGGCAACAAGATCCGGCAAGGGAGTGCAAGGGAAGTGAGGTGATATAGGGAAGTGCACAGGTGAACACACTAATTGGGACCACTGCGCCAATCAGCGGCGCAGTGGCCCTTTAAATCGCAGAGACCCGGCGCGCGCGCGCCCTAGGGAGCGGGGCCGCGCGCGCCGGGACAGAACAGACGGAGAGCGAGTCAGGTAGGGGAGCCGGGGTGCGCATCGCGAGCGGGCGCTACCCGCATCGCGAATCGCATCCCGGCTGGCAGCGGAATCGCAGCGCCCCGGGTCAGAGGACGTGACCGGAGCGCTGCCGCGGGGAGAGTGAAGCGAGCGCTCCGGGAAGGAGCGGGGACCCGGAGCGCTCGGCGTAACATGTATGCTAAGGGTAGCATGGTGGCTCAGAGGTTAGCACTGCTGCCTTGCAGCGCTGGGGCCTTGGATTCAAATCCCACTATGTGCTGCCTCAAGGGGGGCTCTAACTATGATCTGCCTATTATGGGGGAATCTATGTGCTGCCTAAAGGGGGGGATCCAACTATGTGATGCCTAAAAGAGGGCTCTATGTGCTGCCTAAAGGGGGGCTCTAACTATGTGCTGCCTAATATGGGGGAATCTTATGTGCTGCCTAAAGGGGAGCTCTAACTATGTTCTGCCTAACATGGGGGAATCTAACTATGTGATGCCTATAGGGGAGCTCTTACTATGTGCTGCCTAACATGGGGGAATCTATGTGCTGCCTAAAGGGGGGATCTAACTATGTGATGCCTAAAAGGGGGCTCTATGTGCTGCCTAAAGGGGGGTTCTAACTATGTGCTGCCTAATATGGGGGAATCTTATGTGCTGCCTAAAGGGGAGCTCTAACTATGTGCTGCCTAACATGGGGGAATCTAACTATGTGATGCCTAAAGGGGGCTCTATGTGCTGGCTAAATCACGTTATTCCAAACCATTTAGGAATAATAGGTGATTTATGCCGTTTATGGATTAAAACCAGACTCTGCATCAACTATGTAATTTTCCATGGGAGTTTTGCCATGGATCCCCCTCCGGCACGCCACAGTCCAGGTGTTAGTCCCCTTGAAACAACTTTTAAATCACTATTCACATCACTAGTCCACAGTTTGTTGACCACTGGTTTAGATGGTCTACAGCAGTGTTTCCCAACCAGGATGCCTCCAGATGTGGCAAAACTACAACTCCCAGCATGCCTGGACAGCCTTTGGCTGTCCAGGCATTCTGGGAGTTGTAGTTTTGCCACACCTGGAGGCACCCTATTTGGGAAACAATGGTCTACAGCAATGGTCTCCAAATATCTGGAGGTCCACAGTTTGGAGACCACTGGTTTAGATGGTCTACAGCAATGGTCTCCAAATATCTGGAGGTCCACAGTTCTGAGACCATCTATTTCCATCAGGGACTGTTTTGGATTGCTGGACTAATGTGAACCCAGCCTAACCCAGGTTTATTTGGGCATCGGAGGAGGGACATTCATGGTGCTTGTGCTTGGTTTAGACTTCCAACACTATATATTCTTTTTATATTCAATATTTAATTAATAAAATATATTGGGATGACATTTTACAATTCGGCCAAGGGCTATAAAAAACGTCCTCCTCTGTGATACAAGAAATGGCACAGGTACGTTTTTTTATTTATATTTTTACTATGCGGCCAACTCTTTGTCTCTTTGTACTCTAAAATTCAGGTTCATGTGATTCTACCAGAAAGGACACATTATCACATTCTGATATCTTTATTAGGTGCCTAGAAACATGAGGACACGAGCTTCACCTTACGTTTTGAACATTATGTAACAAAGTACAGAGGTTTAGAACACTGTGTCCTACAATGTAATGGGACCCGGAGACAATGATGGGTAATGACCGGGGCTGAGCCCTGACAGGCGGAGCAGCCAGAGGAACACTTCATTTGTACAATCTCAGCATGGATCCCACCTCTCTTATTTCACATAAGTAACACAATTCCACATTATTGCAGAGATTGGAACTGACTTGAAAGGAAGAACTTCCAGAATAAGCAATTGGTGCTTCTCTGTTTATTATATTGGTAAATAACTTATTTATCTGAGTGCAAAGAGGAAAAAGTTGACTGTCAATATGAACCCTTATAATATGTGAGTGCTTGGGACTGCTGCCAGGAGGGGGAGGCACTATTTTTATTATTCCGCCAATTTTGCTATATTGTTTGTTAATATTGTGATATAGGGGAGAGTTATCAAAACCTGTGGAGAGAAAAAGTGGACCAGTTGCCCATAGCAACCAATCAGATCACTTTTTATTTTATTTTTCACAGGCCTCTTTAAAAATGAAAGAAGAAATCTGATTGGTTGCAATGGGCAACTGGTCCACTTTTTCTCTCCACAGGTTTTGATAACTCTCCCTCACAGTATGTAAATGATTTCAGAATGTATTCCATGATGATCTGTTTATCATCTCACAACTATCTATTTTTCTTATATCTATCTATCTATCCCATATCTATCTATCTATATATCTCATATCTATCTATCTATCTATCTCATATCTATCTTATATCTATTTATCTCATATCTATCTATCTATCTCATATCTATCTATCTATCTATCTATCTCATATCTATCTATCTCATATCTATCTATCTATCTATCTATCTCATATCTATCTATCTATCTATCTATCTATCTATCTATCTATCTCATATCTATCTATCTACCTATCTCATATCTATCTATCTCTTATCTATCTATATCATATATATCTATCTCATATCTATCTATCTATCTCATATCTATCTATCTCATATCTATCTATCTATCTATCTATCTATCTCATATGTATCTATCTATCATCTATCTCATATCTACCTATCTATCTATCACATATCTATCTATCTCATATCTAACTATCTATCTATCACATATCTATCTATCTCATATCTATCTATCTATCTCATATGTATCTATCATCTATCTCATATCTACCTATCTATCTATCACATATATATCTATCTCATATCTATCTATCTCATATCTATCTATCTATCTATCTATCTATCTATCTATCTCATATCTATCTCATATCTATCTATCTATCTATCTCATATCTATCTATCTCATATCTATCTATCTGTCTTTCTCATATCTATCTATCTCATATTATATCTATCTATCTCATATTTATCTATCTATCTCATATCTATCTATCTCATATCTATCTATCTATCTATCTCATAGTTATCTATATCATATCTATCTCATATCTATCTCATATCTATCTCATATTTATCTATCTCATATCTATCTATCTATCTATCTATCTCATATCTATATCATATCTATCTATCTCATATCTATCTCATATTTATCTATCTCATATCTATCTATCTATCTATCTATCTATCTATCTCATATCTATCTATCTCATATCTATCTCATATTTATCTATCTCATATCTATCTACTATCATGGAGTCCTTCTCTTATAGTTAGTCGGACGGAGAACTTTTCTCAGCACTGAGGTCTTAGCACTGAGACAGATCATACATTTCTCTTCAATAAGTCGCAAGTTAATATAAATGATAGTAATGCTTTAAAATATTTCATCATTCCTATGAATTCTAAACTTTTTGGTGATAAATTTTAAAATGTTTCCCACAGAGAGCAATCTCCTTACCAGACTGTACCAGAAAGAAGAAAGCATCCATGTTGTGGGGAATGGCTGTATAAGCAGTCCACGCTTCCCTAACAGCTATCCCAAAAACCTTCTGCTCACCTGGAAGCTGGACTCTGTGGAGAACACTAAGATCCAGCTGACATTCGACAGCCAGTTTGGTTTGGAAGAACAAGAAAATGATGTATGCAGGTTAGTGGAGAAAAATCCAATCTCAAAACTTCACCCTTCCTTCTTATCAGATTTATTACAGTATTTTATTTGCATTGTGTACTGTACAAGAACACAGATGTGTCCACCCTTACTTCATTACAAACTCAAGGACTTGTAGGACTCCATTTTCTCATAATACAAATGTATTAATGCAGCATGCTAACACAACTCTTGAGAGTGCAATTCACTGCAAATCACAGAGATCAGTGGTCTCCAAACTGGAACTCCAGCTGTTGCAAAATTACAACTCCCAGCATGCCCGACATGCTGGGAGATGTAATTTTGCAACATCTTGAGGTCCACAGATTGAAGATCACTAGTTTAAATGGCTTACAGCAGTGGTCTCCAAACATCTGGAGGTCCACAGTTTGAAGATCACTAGTTTAAATGGCTTACAGCAGTGGTCTCCAAACATCTGGAGGTCCACAGTTTGGAAACCACCGGTTTAGATGGTCTACAGCAGTGGTCTCCAAACATCTGGAGGTCCACAGTTTGGAAACCACCGGTTTAGATGGTCTACAGCAGTGGTCTCCAAACTTTTGACCTCAGGATGTTTGAAGACCAGCAGTGATCTCCAGATGTTTGGAGATCACTGCTGTAGACCATCTGAACCAGTAGTCTCCAAACTGTGGATCTCCAGTGGTTTAGAGGGTCTACAGCAGTAGTCTCAAAATGTCAGGAGGTCCACAGTTTGGAGACGATTGGTTTAAATGGTCTACAAACATCTGGAGGCCTACAGTTTAGAGACCAGTCGTTTAGATGGTCTACAGCAGTGGCCTTCAAACATCTGATGGTCTACAGTTTGGAGATCATTGGTTTTGATGGTCTACAACAACTGGAGGTGTACAGTTTGGAGACCACTGATATTGATGGTCTATAGCAGTAGTCTTTCAACATATGGAAGTCTACAGTTTGGAGACCATAGATTTAAATGGTCTACAGCAGTGGTCTCCAAATATCTGGAGGTCCACAGTTTGGAGACCATTGGTTTAAATAGTCTACAAACATCTGGAGGTCTACAGTTTTGAGACCACTGACATAGACACATATATCATAAACAACTCCCAACTGAGTGTAGAAAAATCATATTTTGTTTTCAATATAAGCCATCTCCTGCCTCTTGAAAGAGAGGAAAGCTAAGGGAGGACACATCTTCAGGTCCTGATGGTCCTGATTCTCGTTGGACCATCCTATGAACTAAAGAGAAATTGGGCTTTTACATGTCTGCAAAAAAGGAGCATTACTCTTCAGTTGAGGGCACTTTCTAGATGGGACTTAAATGTTCAACATAACATTTTTCTGGAAGCATACCTGTCATTTCAGGTGACTTTTCAGGATAAGCTGCCCTGTGTGTACATGAGGAGAAACACTATTTCGGGCCATTATATAATTTGTTTATGGTATTTTTCATCAAATTTCTGCTCTGCAGGCTTCATCTATAATTTGCAATTCTCCCAGAGCTGGTGGGCGGAGCTTCCTCCTCCCCCCTTCTATAGACTTCTATTGCTTGTCTTGCAGACACAGAACAAAGCTGAGATACATTTTAGAAAATAAGATTTTAACAGTAGGAGGGGAAACAAAGTTCAATAGCAGGAGAAAGAAGCTTTTTTTTGTCATATAAGATGTATTCCAAAGTTTCTTATATTAGCTTGTACTACTGAACTATGCAATGTTTTTTATATGACGGTGCCTAGAGATGAGTGAATTTGCTAAAAATTTGATTTGGCCAATTCGACGAATTTTCTCCCCAAAATTTATTTTGATACAAATCTATATGCAGCAAATTGCTATTAAAAATGGCTATTTCTGGCCTACAGAGAGCCTCAATAGAGGTGTAGAACACTTTTCCTTGTTGTAACACACATAGGGTGTGTGCTGGGTTAGTGAAATAATACTGTTATTCAGTATGACATGCATATTAGAGGCGTCGCTATTAGAATCACTGTCACAGAGCAGCACAATGACAGAGCCTGAAGGTAGCATCAGTATAAAGAAACTATATAGTGGCTGAATGACACAGCCTGGAGGTAGCGGAAGCATGAGGAGACCATATAGTGGCTGAATGACACAGCGGGGAGGTGGCGGCAGCATGATGAGACAATATAGTGGCTGAATGACACAGCGTGGAGGTGGCGGCAGCATGACGAGACCATATAGTGGCTGAATGACACACCCTGGAGGTGGCGGCAGCATGAGGAGACCATATAGTGGCTGAATGACACAGTGTGGAGGAGGCGGCAGCATGAGGAGACCATATAGTGGCTGAATGACACAGCCTGTAGTTGGCGGCAGCATTAGGAGACCATATAGTGGCTGAATGACACAGGGTATAGGTGGCAGCAGCATGAGGAGACCATAAAGTGGCAGAATGACTCAGCGTGGAGGTGGCGGCAGCATGAGGAGACCATAGAGTGGCAGAGGGACCCAGCGTGGAGGTGGCGGCAGCATGAGGAGACCATATAGTGGCAGAATGACACAGCGTGGAGGTTGCGGCAGCATGAGGAGACCATATAGTGGCTGAATGAAACAGCCTGGAGGTGGCTTAAGCATGAGAAAACCATTTAGTGCCTGAATGACACAACGTGGAGGTGGCGGCAGCATGACGAGAACATATAGTGGCTGAATGACACAGCGTGGAGGAAGCGGCAGCATGACGAGAACATATAGTGGCTGAATGACACAGCCTGAAAGTGGCAACAGCATTAGGAGAACATATAGTGGAACTATGAGACAGCTTTGAGCTGGCATCAGCATTAGCAGAACATATGGTGGCAGAATGAGGCAGCCTGGAGCTGGCATCAGCATGAGGAGAACATATGGTGGCAGAATGAGACAGCCTGGAGGTTGCAGCATCAGCATCAGGAGTCCTGAAAGTGACCCGGTGACGGAAGCTGGCAATACCAGTACCCGGTGGTGAAGATGGGTGAAAAAAGCAGAACTTGGCATCAGATGTGTCGCATCAAGCGGGTGGCAGGATCAGAATAGTAGCTGAAGCAGGTAGGCAGAAGAAAACCTTCTCTTTTGTAAAAAGTGTTAGTGTGCACAGGTAAGTATTGAGGATATGCATTACGTAAAACGTAACTTTTAATAATATGCTTAGGAAAAAAAATATGGACCCAATTTTTTTTTTTAATCAAACAAAAGGAAAGGTGTGCAAAAAACACCATGTTCCACCTACACCAGCAAGTATTGATGTGATGCAAAGACCTCTAAAAGGTGGAAGGGAACAACATATGGTCCATTGTAACCTGTGGGGGTAAAAAATTCCCCTGTAAGGCCCTACTCTAACATTGGGGGGGCGGCCCCACACAGGAACCTCTTCCTATTTCCACCTACAAACACTGCCATTTTATAGGGTTTTTAGGTGGAAATAGTTCCTGTGTAGGGCCGCCCTTTTTAAGACGAGTAACACTTTCCTCCAAAAGGTGGAAGGGAACAATCTATTGTCCATTGTAGCAGGTGGGGGTAAAAACTTCCCCTTTAAGGCCCTACTCTCGCCCTATGAATTCCCTTCTCGGCAAGTGTTACTCACCCTAAAAAAGGCGGCCCCATACAGGAAACTCTCTCTATTTCCACCTAAAAACCCTGGCAAATGGCAGTGTTTGTAGGGTGAAATAGGGAGAGGTTCCTCTGTGGGGCTGCCCTTTTTAGGGCGAGTAACACTTGCCAAGAAGAGAATTAATAATGCAAGAGTGGGGACTTACAGGGTGAATGATTACCCCCACCGGTTACAATGGACCATACGTTGTTCCCTTCTAACTTTTAAAGGTCTTTGCATCACATCAATACTTGGTGGTGTAGGTGGCCCATGGTGTTTTTTGCACACCTTTCCTTTTTTATTTATTTTTTCAAAAATAATTTGGGTACATATATTCTATCCTAAGAATTTTATTAAAAGTTAAATTTTAGCTAATGCATATCCTCAATACTTACTTGTGGTCTGATGTGGAGGAATGTCTGTAACTGGGGAGCAGCGCCTTAAAGGGGTACTCCGGCGCTTAGACATCATATCCCCTATCCAAAGGATAGGGGATAACATTACTGATCGCGGGGGTCCCTCCGCTGGGGACCTCCGTGATCTTGCACACAGCACCCCAGTTAATATCAGTCCCCGGAGCATGTTCGCTCCGGGTCTGATTACCGGCGACCACGGGGCCGCCCCCGTGTGACGTCACGCCTCCGCCCCCATGTGACATCATGCTCCGCCCCTCAATGCAAGTCTATGGGAGGGGGCGTGACAACTATCACACCCCCCTCCCATAGGCTTGCATTGAGGGGCGGGGCTTGATTTCACATGGGGGCGGAGGCGTGACGTCACATGCCGCCGGCCCCATGGTCGCCGGTAATCAGACCCGGAGCGAACATGCTCTGGGGGCTGATTTTAACTGCGGTGCTGCGTGCAAGATCACGGGGGTCCCCAGCGGCGGGACCCCCGAGATCAGGCTTCTTATCCCCTATCCTTTGGATAGGCGCCGGAGTACCCCTTTAAATATGTTTAGCACTCTCCATATTTGTGAAGTTTTGGTGTGGCACCATGGTCAATTGGTGGGTGGAAATCCTGACTCATCGATGCTTGATTCATCTTCACAAAGGTCAGTCTCTCCACATTTTTCGTGGACAGATGAGTTCTCCTTGTGGTTACTATGCGCCCCGCCGCACTAAACACCCACTCTGATGGCACACTACTGGCCGGGCAGGACAGCTTTTCCAGGGCAAACTCTGCTAGTTGTGGTCACAAATCAAGTTTGGCTGCCAAGAAGTACAGCGGATCTTCAAGGTGTGTTGGCATGGTCATTTCAAGGTATGCCACCACCTGATAGTTCTGCTCCAGGTCTATCTGCTGATGATGAGTTGCTTCACTATGCGGGTGAAAAAAGCTACTCATCAGCGACTGTAAACTCATGCTGCTGCTGATGGAGCTGGTACTGCTCCTGCCACTCCTCCCCATCAGCCATGGCAGTGGAGGGTAAGCGCAGAGGGCCCCTCGAGTCAGACCTGCGAGAGGATGGACAATGGCGCAGATAGGCATAGGCCAACTGACTATATACGATGCCTCTGTAGTAGGTCACTTTGTTCTCCCTCTAAATGGGTGTAAGAAAGGCTCCTATTTTGTGGCGGTAGCGACGGTCCAAAAAGGTGGAGAGCCAGAAGTCATCCCACTGCCGAATGGTGAAAATTTGACGGTCACTACGCAAGCAAGTGAGCATGCATCGTGCCATTTGTGCAAGTGACTCGGAGGGACTCCCTGCCTCCATCTCCACTGAATACTGCCACGGTGTGTCTGGGTCCTCTGACTCTCCTTCTTCATAACCCTCTAGCTCCTCTAGCTGCTCCTGCTCCTCCTCTCCTGTCAGATGACTAGAAAAACCGCCCATCTCGCAAAACCTAAACTGTGCTCCACTGTGCCCCTCCCCCTCCTCCTTCTCCAGTTCAGCCCCCACAGGGCTCGTGTGGGCGTGAGATGCAGGCGCCACATCTCCAATGCCGTGACCAGCCATTGTTTTCAACACGTGTTGTAGTAAATGAAGCAGTGGAATGACGTTGTTCATCCTGTAATCCTGGCTGACTAATAATGTGGCTTCCTCACAGGGCCCTCAGCAAACAACAGGTGTCACGTATGAGCTGCCACTGGTTGACATTGAAGTTACACAGAGGAGTCCCCCTATCCTCTTGGATCATCAAGAAATTGGTGATGGCTTTTCTCTGTTCGTATAGTCAGTCCAACACATGGAGGGTGGAATTCCAACGTGTGGAAACGTAGCAAATCAGACTATGTTGGGGGGATACCGTTCTGACACTGCAGCTCAAGGAGGGTGTGCTTTGTTGTGTACTAGTGGCTGAAGTGCATGCATAGTTTCCTTCCCATTGTTAGGATGTCTTGCAGGAACCGCTTGACAACCAGATTTAACATGTGTGCCATGGTTGTGCAGTGGAGGCTGAGGACACGGTGGAGGATGAGGAGACAGAGTCGCACACTGTCACACGGCCTGAGAGCTCAAAGGCGGAAGCGGTGTGACCTGTCCAAGTTGCTGTTATATCTGTGCAGGAACCACATTCACCCAGTGGGCCGTAAAAGACAGGTATTGTCCCTGACCATAGTTACAGCTCCACACGTCGGCGCTGCCGTTCACTTTCCTACACACCGACAGACTCAAGGACTGGCCCACCTTCTCTTCCACAAAATTGTGCAGGGCTGGTATTGCCTTCTTTGCAAAGAAATGACGGCTTGGGACTCTCCACCTTGGCTCAGCACAAGCCATCAGTTCTCTGAAAGGTGCAGAGTCCACCACTTGAAAAGGGAGGGACTGCAGCACCAGCAACATGGACAGGAGCACATTCAGCTTATGCGCTGTTGAATGAGTGGGTGCATACTGTTGTCTCTTGGACATGGATTCGCCGATGGATTGCTAGCGGAATGACTGACTAGAAGTAGGAGGAGCAAGAGCATCTGGAGCGACAGAAGATGGGTATGACACACAGCTCCCTTCGGCTGAGGTGGTGGAGTCTTGACTGGCTGAAACAGGGAGTGGCGTGCCACTGGGTGATGCAGCAGGCTGGACCACCACATCTGAGCCACAGTTCTCCCAGACCACTTTATGGTGGCGCTGCATATTTTGACGCAGGGCCGTGGTGTCAACATTGGGACCCTGGCCACGCTTCACCTTCTGCCGACACATCTTGTATGTGGCCAGGTTAACATCCTCCGGATACTTGATGAAAAACTGCCACACTGCAGAGTAGCTAATTTTACTACCAACAGTCCGCACTGATTGACTGCTACTGCCGCCAACTCCAGGAACCCCTATTCCACTACCTCCTGGGAAGGTAGGCTGCTGCGAAGCAGGTGGTCTATCACGGGCACGTTTGGCTTCATTTTTCCACCATGCTGACTACCAAGCATGCAACTACCTTGCTGGCTCAGCTGCTGCCTCACAGGCAACCTGCAACCCTCTTCTCCTGATGATGATGAACCGGGCTCCCAAGTGCAATCGACTTCATTTTCATCGAGTTGTGTCTGCACATCACTGATGACCCCCTAAGGTTCCTCAACATTGTCTGCTTCAGGAGACTTAACGCTCACAACACCACCTCCCACACCACTCTCCTCATCACTACTGCCTGCCTAGTGGAGGAAGCGGCGGATGTCTCCTCCACTTCTTGGCTGGGCAGTAGCTGCTGACTGTCCTGTAGTAGATCGTCCTCACTAAATAGTGGAGCTGAACCCACAGCAATATGATACTTCTGTGGGGAGGGGAACAGCATAGGACAGAGGCAATGGGAGGACAGGGACTGCTCCTGGGCCATGCCAACTGAGGGTTGTATCTGAGGAACCCACCAACTGTTGACTGGGAGTGTCAGATTTCACTTGTGATTAAGTGGATGACTGTGTTAACCAATTGATGACGGCTGATGGGTTGCTGTTCGAGACACGACCGCTAGCTGATAACGGAAGCTCAGGTCTCTCGCTGCGACTCCTGCTGCCACTCGCCCCTAGTCTGCTGCGACCTCTGCCTGATGAAGTTAGGCCTCTTCCACTCCTCTGTGCACGTCCTGGCACTTCTCTGCCTGACATACTTAGTGCGTAAATGAGGGGAGGACAATACGCTCCGCTACGCTTAAAACAGTATTTGTCTACAACACCAGCAGGTGTGTACTTTTGGCTTGCCTTTCACAGTATCTAGGCCCTTAAGACTTTAACAGGAACAAAATGGTACACCTCTTTGATTTACATATGTGGTATGCACTTATGAGAGGAGGACAATGATCTCCAGTATACTTAAAACAGTATGTGTCTACAACACCAGCAGGTGTGTACTTTTGGCTGGCCTTTCACAGTAACTAGGCCCTTAAGACTTTAACAGGAACAAAATAGTACACCACTGAGATGTATGTATGTTGTATGCACTTATGAGGGGAGGACAATGCACTCCAGTGCGCGTAAAACAGTATTTATCTAAAACACCAACTTGTGTGAAATTTTGCCTGGCCTTTCACAGTATCTAGGCCCTTAAGACTTTAACAAGAACAAAATGGTACACCACTTAGATGTAAGCACGGGTTTCACTTAATAGAGGACAATACGCTTTTAGTGCTCTGCTCACCCTAACTGGCTGGCTACTATTAGGTTTTCAGTTGTTGTACACACCAGTGCTGCAGCACACAGTCGATGTGTACTACACCCAAAATTGCACTTTCTCTCTCAATCTCACTCCCTATCAGTGCTTTTAGGCTGGATTTGGACTTGAGGTGAATTGCTGCTGTAAAAAAAAATTCTGTGTAGCACACTGCTCTCTGGGGGAGATTTATCAAGACCTGTCCAGAGGAAATGTTGCTGAGTTGCCCATAGCAACCAATCAGATTGCCTCTTTCATTTTGCAGAGGCTTTGTTAAAAATGAAAGAAGCAATCTGATTGGTTGCTTTAGGCAACTGGGCAGGTTTTGATAAATCTCCCCCTCTGTCCCTCTCTCTCTGCAATAGATTGCTGATGTGACTGGGAGGTGAATCGCTGCTGTAAAAATGCTTTTCTGTGCAACACACAGTGCTGTCTGTCCCTCTCTCTCTCTGCAATAAAAGGCTGAAGTGACTGTCCGCAAGATGGCTGCCAATTATATAGGGCTGTGACATCACAGGGGTCACTGGCTGCTGATGGAATAGTGTAGTATCTGCTCCGTCCCTCGCCTCTGGTTCCCGTGCTCGGACTGATTGGTGGTGTTCCCTTCCGTAAGCAGACAGCAAAATAGAAAAATGGCCAGTACCAGGAAGGCAGATAAATTTCCTCTTTATTGTGGCATCAATAAAAGTAGGATACACAGAGCAAGTAGCCTACGCGTTTCTATCTGTGGTGCCCTTAGTCATGGGATGATTGGCTGCTGATAAACTGCATGCTGCATGTGATTCAGGGTCATTCCACCAACCCTTGTTCCCGCTTTCCAGAGGATTCCTTGCCCCGTGTCCTCACATATGGATCTGCCAATTTGGATGCCCTGGAGCCTGGACCAAACTAAAAGGAGTTTAATGAAGTGATTTACGCAATCGAATCACAGCGATATTCGCATTCGTTGCAAATCGAACTTATCCTGCAATTCATAACAAATTCAGATTTGTCAGATTCGATTCGCTCATCCCTAATGGTGCCTAATTAGATACTATAATTTCATCCATAAATGAACATCAGATATACTGTAAAGAGCAGATACTTTATGTCTTGTATGCTGTGAGGTGCGGCCTCCATGGATGGGACTTGCACATGCACATCCCTCAGATGCCTGATTAAGCCGAAATCTGGGGAATCTGGAGGTCAAGTCACCAACTTTATCATGTTCCTCAGGCCATTCCTGAACAGTGCTTGCAGTGTTCCCTGGTGCATTACCCTGCTGAATAAAAGAGGCCACTGCCATTAGGGGATCTCACTGCCATGAACTTGGTCTACATAATGTTTGGGTTGGTGGTGCATGTCACAGTAACATCAACATGATGATAGGACCCAAGGTTTCCCAACAGATCATTGGTTAGCGCATCTCACTAGCCCCCACCAGCTTGTCTTCTCACAGTGCATCCTTGTTCTAGCTCTTCCTTAGGTAAGTGACGCACACCCACCTGGCCATGTTGAGACCATAACTCTATAGAAACCTGGTAATTGGTTTTGAAGTGCTAAAATGTCATAGGAAAAAGTAAGTAGATAACTAATACAGATAAAGCAAGTCCTTACATATAAAAGTAAGAAAGATCTACTGGGAGCTGTAATCACTGTCTATGTAGAGGACAGGAGCTTCTTCAGGGTCCTGTACAGTACACAGTGTCCTAAAAAAGTAACATGGAGCCACCCTCACCTGGTGTCCTAAGGAGCAGCCAACCCTGGTAGAGGTAAAGAGTAGTACAGAACATGTAATACCTCCCTGTACTGTAGGGAGCGCTACCAGACAGTCAGTCAGTGCATGCACTTCAGTAATACAGGGCAATACAAGAAGAAAGCTTTCCAATGCGGGATAAAGTGTAACAGGTACTTTATTGAGGATCACATGAACAGCACAGAAGATGCCAATGCGTTTCGGGTCAAGCTGGACCCTAAATCATGCCTTTTTTCCTCAGTAATACAGGGGTTTTATTAGTGAAATGCCCATTCCCATTGTACTCATATAACTACTTTTCTTCACTTTTAATGTTATGGCTGTTCGGTGTATATCAATCTGCCCCGCTCCTCTTGCTTTATGACATGCTGCCATCAGACCAGGTCCAGTGATTTCCTCTGGGACAATTGTTATCTTGGGATGGTGATAAGGTGGACACATGTCCTTCTAAGAATGATCCTTGATAAGACCAGAGCCCACCTCCTGAAGCTCTATGTAAACCTGGTACAAATTATTTTGCTGAACATGTTGTACACAAAATCCAAATTAAGTTGTAGTCATTGACACATTTCATTGACCTCCAGGTATGATTTTGTGGAAGTGGAGGAAGCTTCGGAAACAAGCACAGTAATTCGTGGGCGATGGTGTGGACATAAGGAAGCTCCTCCAAGACTGACATCCAAAAAGAACCAAGTGAAGGTCACATTCAGGTCAGATGATTACTTTGTGGCTAAGCCCGGCTTCAAAGTCTGTTATTCTCTTGTGGTAAGTTCTGTGTGTTTGCGATAGTATCCTCATAGGTTGTAACAGGAGATGTGACATTTAATGATTCAAAAACCTCTAAAAACTTTCCAAAACATCCACCTTCATTAAACTTGGGTTATTGACCTTCATTATTTTTGGTTATTTATTTAGCTGTTTTTATTTATTTTTCAGTACATTTTTATCTTAAAATTTCATGATCTTGTTAAATTTTATAATCCTCCCAGTTCACTTCCTCATCATGATAACACCCCCCCCCCCAGCCTTTATTTTTATTATTTTTCTGTTTTCTACCTTGATATTGCTCTGTATTTTCTGCTCAGACTGGGAAGTGGCGATCCCCAGTTTTAAAGACAGTACCCATTTAAGCAGTTAAAGGGGTACTCCGCCCCTAACATCTTATCCCCTATTCAAAGGATAGGGGATAAGATGTCAGATCGCTGGGGTCCCGCTGCTGGGGACACTCGGGATCTCGGCTGCGGCACCCCGCTTTCATTACTGCACAGAGCAAACTTGCTCTGTGCGTAATGACCGGCGATACAGGGGCCGGAGCATCGTGATGTCACGGCTCTGCCCCCTCGTGACGTCACAGCCTGCCCCCTTAATGCAAGTCTATGGGAGGGGGCATGATGGCTGCCATGCTCCCTCCCATAGACTTGTATTGAGGGGGCGGGCTGTGATATCACGAGGGGGCGGAGCCATGACATAACGATGCTCCGGCCTCTGTATTGCCCATCATTACGCACATAGCGAGTTTGCTCTGTGCAGTAAGGATAGCGGGGTGCTGCAGCGGAGATCGCAGGGGTCCCACCACTGGATAGGGGATAAGATGCTAGGGGCGGAGTACCCCTTTAAGAAAAATCCTTTCTACTTGGAAACTGTCAACAAGCTTCCTACATTGTGTGTAATACTGTCCTGTAGTGTAATACAGTCGTGTAGAAAATTAAATGGCATTAGTTTAATAAAACAAATACCGTACATACTCTAGTATTAGCCGTTCCGAATATAAGCCGAGGCCCCTAATTTCACCCCAAAAACCTAAGAAAAGTTATTGACTCAACTAAAAGCCTAGGATGGGAAATACATCATCCCCCATGTCATCATCCCCCCCTGTTATCATCCAGACCCCAGTCATTAACACCCCCGTCATCATCACCCCCGTCATTATCACCCTCATCATCATCACCCTGTTATTATCAACCTGTCATTATCACTCCGTCATCATCACCCTGTCATTATCACCCTCGTCATCCTCCCCCTCATCATCATCCCACCTTCATCATCACCGCCTGTCAATCCCTTCGTCATCATCCAGACCCCCCTTTTGTTTTCTACTCACCTCCCCAGTTGTTGCTTTCTCGGTGGGAAAGAAGGGTGAGCTGGTCCGGGCTGTCCATCTTCGGCCATCTATGCTGCAGGGACCGTCCGGTGGGGAGGGTTAGTCATTCCCGGCTGTCCATCTTCACCGGGAGGCCCTCTTCTCTGCTCCGGGCCGGCCACGGACTAGTGACGTTGCATTGACGACGACGCGCAGGGACGTCCGTGCGTAGCACACGTCCATGACGTCCCTGCGCATAAACGTCCCTGCGTGGTGGCGTCAATGCAGCATCACTAGTTCGGGGCCGGCCCGGAGCGGAGAAGAGGGCCTCCCGGTGAAGATGGGGGCGTTTTCAGCACGAGGGGGGCATTTTCAGCACGAAAAATTGTGCTGAAAAACTCGGCTTATACTCGAGTATATACGGTAATAAATATGACATATTTACCATGTGTGATCAAACTTTTTGTATATGTTAGTAAACATAGGGGGTGTTCCTATTTTTTACATTTCTAGACACTTTCACAGGATTGGACATTAAAGAGGTAATTTTTTTTCCGAATGCTTGGAGCGGGCGGCGGGGTTCGCCCCACGCAATGTCATGCCACACCCCCTCAATGCAATTCTATGGGAGGGAGCATGGCAGTCACCATGTCCCTTCCCATAGACTTGCATTGAGGGTGTGTGGCGTGACATCACGAAGGGTGTGGCTTTGACGTCACGACCCCCGCCACCCACACCCAGCATTCTAAACAAACGACGGGTGCTGGACATGTCCAGGGTAACCCTGTAATGCCTGATAGGAAAACAGGGGGTCGTACAACTGTCATTAGCTGCTTTTCCCAATGGAAATCAATGGTTACTGCTTGCTCACCCCTTTCTGTTAATCCCATAATCTTAAATGGTGAGAAAGGCACACAAAGATGGCCTCCACTACATTGAGGAACAATGACCACTGAAAGTTACAGAAAGAGCCTGGCAGGCAACAACCACCTTTCCAGTATATTTTTTGGGGGTACAGGAAGCACTTCTCCATTATCTATCTTGGAGCATTGTAGTGGTATACATCTTAGCCTCATAAATACAAATTAGAAAAATTAATTGGAAGTGTCAATATTTATTGCCAGGTCCCAAATAGTAATAGCTATGCATGCATTGTAATTTTTTTATTCATAAACAACATTTCAGACAACAACATCAGGCGGCAAGACATACCAGCAATAGATAAGTATATAAAGAGAAAAGTATTCATACATGAAATAGAGCAAAATAATCCAATTAGTGTGTCAAAAACAATGTAAAATAAAGCATGTAAAATGAGTTGAGATGTAGATGAAGAATCAGCTTAGTATACAGAAGGCCAAACTGCAAAGTCTAACTCATTAATGGACTTACAGAAATGGATTAGACTTTTTCAGGTTGGCCTAGTAGTTGTAGTGGTTTGCCCTGTTCTGTGTCTCTGTGTGATGATGATATAGTACTTACATGAATACTTTTTTATATTTTTATATTTACCGTATTTTTCACCATATAAGACGCTCCGGCATATAAGACGCACCCAATTTTAAAGGAGGAAAATCTAGAAAAAAAAGATTCTGAACCAAATACAATGTGAAGTATGGGACAGTGATCTTCAACCTGCGGACCTCCAGATGTTGCAAAACTACAACTCCCAGCATGCCTGGACAGCCGTTGGCTGTCCGGGCATGCCAGGAGTTGTAGTTTTGCAACATCTGGAGGTCCGCAGGTTGAAGACCACTGGTATAGGAGGTAGTACTCACGTGTCCCCGTCGCTCCAGACCCATCACCGCTGCCCTGGATGTCGCCCTCCATCGCTGTCGCCGCATCCTCGGGGTGTCCCCGTCGCTTCGAAACGTCTCTGCTGCCGGGTTTCCTCGCTCTCCGTTGCCGCCATCACATCGCTACCCACGCCACTCCTATTGTCGGCAATGAAGGGGATCCCGGCACGGAGCAGACACCAAGGGGGCAGGTAAGGTAGCTCCCAGTGTCCTGTAAGCTGTTCGGGACACTGCAATTTCACCGTGGCGGTCCCGAACAGCCCGACTGAGAAGCCGGTTAGTGTCACTTTCCCTTCAGACGCGGTGGTCAGCTTTGATCGCCGCGTCTGAAGGGTTAATACAGGGCATCACCGCGATCGGTGATGTCCTGTATTAGCCGCGGGTCCCGGCCGCCACGATAGGACAGGGTTTTAATGTGTATTTGCCGTATAAGACGCACCAACTTTTCTCCCCCAGTTTTGGGGAAGAAAAAGTGCGTCTTATACGGCGAAAAATACGATACATTTATATTTTTATATTTACCTGGGACCACCTTGTGCAGCCCGATGAAATGAATAACAGCAATTACTATTGGGACATGGGCTAAAAATAAGGACACTTTTTGCAGTTTACGTCATGGCATGATGGTACCTCTTTCCCATTGAAACTTTTCCAATTATTAACAGGTACCTGCCACCATGATCCAGCAGCAGGATATGTGTAAACTTGCCACCATTCTCATTGCCTGAAACTTGTACCGACATGACGCGATCACGGGACAAAATTCCGGAAGTCCTATAGACATTGCATGGAACTTCTGGCATTTAAAATCTCATCACGTCGGGCCAAGTCTCGGGCTACAAGAATGCTAGCCAGTTTACACATATCCTGCCGCCGGATCTAATTTGGATCAGATAATAGGGGTCATAGCACACCTATTCTCTCCAAAGGGTGAAGGTCCTAGCTGGGTTGCCATATGTCCAGTGATCTAGAGCCACCTCTCGTAGGATTGTTGGATAGAGGAAGCTGGAGGCCAGTGTTGGTACTCCAAAGTAGTGTTGAGCGGCATAGGCCATATTCGAATTCGCGAATATTCGCGAATATATGGACGAATATTCGTCATATATTCGCGAATATTCGCATATTCGTTATATTCTTGTTTTATTTTCGCATTTGCGAATATTCGCGCATACGAAAATTAACATATGTGAATATTCGCATATGCGAACATTAGCATATGCTAATTTTCGCGTATGCGAATTTTCGCGCGGCAGTCTCACACAGTAGTATTACAGCCTTCTTTACACCACACAAGCTGGAAGCAGAGAGGGATGATCACTGTGAGGTGTACTGTGAAAAAAAAAAAAATAAATAACGAATATTCGTAATTACGAATATATAGCGCTATATTCGCGAAATTCGCGAATTCGCGAATATGCGATATTCGCGAATAATATTCGAATTGCGAATATTCGTGAGCAACACTACTCCAAAGACCAAAATGGGGCATAGTGCCAGATCTATGGGCAAGTGCCTGAACTATCCACTCCACAAGTAATGCATGGTATGTTTTTTTGATCCAGAGCCAGAGGGTAGCTATGCCAGATCATTAGACATATGTGTAGACATCAGTATTATAAATGACTCACAGTAGGTTGATGACCCTATTTCGAGTAGACTTTTGCCCGTGTGGTACAATGTATTATACTATTATAACAACTAAAATTTCTATTATTTTTCATACTATGGGGAAGGAGCCTTTAAAACATAAAGGGGAATAGGCATTTTTAGGGGATTCTTTCTTCTTTTTTCCTGTCATGTATGACCAGCCTTAATCTCGGCTACCATGGGATTTTATCATATTGACCCCTCGTCTCTGGAGAAGAAGATGAATTGCAGTATATGTGCCTACATCTGGCCAGCAGAGCAGATAGTAAAGGTTATTCATATGCCAATGGCATAAGGATTGTCATAAATATGGTCTCAGTCCACCCATAGGGAGTTCTTTATTTCACAGTTAAAAGACAACGCAAAAAAAAAAAAATGTAATAAAGTAAAGATAGAAAAGTTTATTACTCTCATAAATTGTTGTGCTTGGAGAAAGAGTGAAGCGCCGTCATCATTATATCAATAACAGTTTACGGCGGATTGTCTGAAATTGTCATACCAGATTGTTCAATTTTCTGCTGTCGATTTTCTGATTCAGTTATTTATTGGTAAATTAGCTTTCGAGAGGAGAACAAGTGCAAAATATTTTCTGGGATTCAATTAGGCGGCGAGATTTTTCACATCTATCAGTCATCTAAATTTATCAATCATGGTGATATGAGAGGCCGGCCAACACTGCATTTATTTCCCATACGCCAATGTTTCACTTATTCTATGAGGTGTAATGAAATATCACAGTGTACTGAATGCGGGAATGGTCCTGTCACTATGAATTAGCAGCCGTCTGAACAGGGTTGTGATGAATACCTACAGATAAGGCTTGCTTTTTCATGTAGAATTTAGATGAGGTTTTTTTTGCAAAGTACTTCTATAAGTGACGTTGCCTCCATAGCACTGCTAGTCAAAGCGCCCATGTCAACAAAAGCAGCTTCTCACTGTGCCTTAATAACGTTGCTAAACAAAGTACACTGGCACAGATAAATAGGCAGGTGGCATCACAGAACTAGCTCCGTGAGAGTTAACTACTTAAACAGTACCTGTCACCAAACTAAACTTTTCATATATTGTTCCTTATGTAATTATAAGACACTTTGCTATTTACTTGCTGTAAAAATTCTCAATCTTTATATGTTTTTAATGTGATTGAAAAAAATGGCCACTAGGTGGCTCTGTTCTGTTCCCTGCTCAAGTCAAACAGTAAGTTTGGTCTCCTCCCGGCCTTGCTGGAGACTAAACTCAGGAAGTGCATGCAGGACATGGTAAGGCACAGCTCTCACAGGCTTCAGTGACGTTGCGCCTGATGGGGAACGCCTATTTTCTCCTTCCGGGAGCTCACACAGTGTCAACAAGGGGAAAGGTATGATACACAGCTTTTTAAAGCTCAGAAATATTTTAAGGGCTGGAGGGGTGTTAGGAGTTGTTAGGGAATATAATATGAGTTAGTTGAATAAATATGGTTTGATGACAGGTACTCTTTAAGCAAAAACATGAATGTGGGTTATTCCGTGAGAAGAAAACGCATGGGGTGCCCTCATGTGAATATAGTTCAAGTCCACCAACGTAAAAACTATTTGCATAAAAAAAGAGGTACATAGGCACCCATTAAAATGTCTTTCTGTTACTCTCGGTGGGTTAGTTTTAAATGGATGAATCAAAGTGACATCCCTATGTACCTCTTTTTTTTTTTTTTTTTTTGCAAATAGTACTATCAAAAGGGTTCACATAATAACAATCTACTGTCCCTCATAACCAATGTTTTCCCCAGGTTCTGAAAAAATGGACCCTAAAGGTCAAGCAGTAGACAAAAATAAAAGCTGGCAATCTCTACAAGGAAAAACAATACTCTCTGAGAGCTACACGAAAACATGACTTATCCCTGCTTACTGAGTTGTGGCTTCCAATAGCGGAAAGGGGATTATGACAGTGACCTGGGCCTCTCGATGGAAGTCATGTCAGTTGGGTAGCGATTAGTGCCTAAACTCTTTTGGAGTGAGAGCTCACTTAGGGTCTATTCACACGGTAGGATTTCCGCTTGGGGAATTCCACCTCAAATTAAAACCCACAGACATCTATGGGATTCCGCACTCCCATTCACACTTCTGAATTTCCCCAAGCGGAAATTCTGTCATGTGAATAGACCCTTAGGGATGGTACTTTGCACATACTTCACACTTTTGAGCACACTCACCTCTATTCAGCCTGTTTTTTTACTAGGACAAATATGATTTTTTTTTTTTTTTTTTTTATAATTCTGACTATCTTATTTATTTATGTTGTCACCCTGCTTTCTCTGGTTCGTCACAAGGTTCTTTCCGGGTGCCGTGCACTGCTACCTGTTTGGGGAGGTTAAACTCAATCTTGGTGGACACTAGGGTGGCAGCCAATGTAGGAAGTCAAGAGCTAGACGGCCCTTTCTTAGCTTTGGTGAATGGTGGTCATTGATCCCCGACCCTTCTGGAATAGAAGACAATTAAAGATGTACTGGGGCCCACTTCTTTTTAGATGAGGCTTGTAGCAGACAACATCCTACTGCAATTATTATTTGGGTTATTGAAAGCATGTACTCATAAGTGAGGGGCGCATGATTAGCCCTTATTCTAGGAGATTCTGGAAATACATGAATATTGGATCCATGTGCACTTGTGGGTATTGTGCAAGGTAGATGGGACCAGCCAGGACTAGGTGCCCTCTCATTTGATGCCATATGTCTACATGGTATGGAGAATGGAGACAAGTGATTATGGAGGAGTTGTTTTTTCCAAGCTTCATTCCTTCCTTAAAAAAATTGACTTAATTCAACTGGACAAAAAATGAAGATGAAATAGGTCCCTTTGGAAAAAAAAATAGCAATACCCTTTGAAAAGGAGAAGAATTGGTTAAAAAAGTTGTCTAGGATTAGAAAAATATGGCAGGTTCTTTTTAGGGACTGCTCCCCACCTATCTATGGACTGTGCTATTATTGAAGTATCTCTAGTAAATAGGTGTGAGTTGTAAAAACACAAACAATCAGAGAAAAGATGCGCTTCTATTTTTTAGGGGAAAAAAATTGACAATGTTTTTGTAATTAAGGTCAACATCTTTAAAGGGGTACTGCACCCCTAGGCATCTTATCCCCTATCCAAAGAATAGAGGATAAGATGTCTGATGGCGGGGGGTCTGACCGCTGGAACCCTTTGGATTCTCCAGTGTTGCACCCCTGTTATCTGGTGCACGGACCGTACTTAGCTGATGATGGACGACCACAGCCATCACATCCCCTCCCATAGACATGAATGGAGGGAGCGTGATGGCTGTGGGGACATCACAAACACAACATAAAAGTTCAGAACGCCGGGGTTCTGGTCCATAGATCGCAGGGGGTGCAAGCGTCCAGACCCCAAGCAATCAGACATCTTATCCCCTAGATGTCTAGAGGTGGAGTACCCCTTTAAGGGTAGTCATTTGCTTACAATGTACTGTAAAATGAAAATGGTTTCAGCTCTTGTGCTTTCTGTCCCTGTTTAACATTTTATATATATATTTTATATTTTATATATATTTACTGTGTGTGCCTGTGAAAGAAAGTCATGAGAAAAAGCTCTGAAACTGATCTTGTAAATATTTGTACCGCAAAATATCTTCTACGCTAGACCAGATAAGCAGCTGTGCAGATTACCTGCAACCACCGCTTATAATGTATACAGCTTCTCATCCCCAGCCGCTGCGCTAACCCTGCTGACGCGTGGAGGGATTTTTTTTTTCTAAGTAATTTTGAATGACTTTTACCTAGAAGTCTTATTTGACAAGTTCCTTTTGTTCCCTTGATATGAAATAGGTAAATAGGAATAATAGTCAAAACATGGAATATTTACATGGTACTTCTAGGAATCTCTTTTCATGGAAAGTTGTTAAATAACAGCATGGCGCGTTTGTTTTCTCAAGACACTTGTAAAAAAAAAAAAAGAAAAAAAAAAAAATATATATATATATATATATATATATATATATATCTGAATGGTAACTAATTGTATTAACCTCTTGTTGGATGACACCTTATAACAGGTACTATTACACCAGTGTTTTCCAAACAGTATGTTTCCATCTGTTGCAAACTACAAGGCTTTCTGGGCATGCTCGGAGTTGTAGTTTTGCAACAGTTTGGAAAACACTATATTACACATTTTAGCTATGGGAGTTAGGAACCAATCACTGCTTTTCTTTCATTGTATACCAACAACAGTGCCATACATAGCAGTGGCTGTCTCAGGTATTGCAGCTCATTCCCCATCATTTTAACTGGACTGAGCTGCTCTGAGCTGCAATACCAGACACAGCCTTTATTAAAAAGGTGAAAAACAACTGGTGCCAGAAAGTTAAACAGATTTGTAAATTACTTATATTTAAAAATCTTAAAGGGGTAGTCCAGTGTTCAAAAACGTATCCCCTATCCTAAGGATAGGGAATAAGTTTGAGATCGCGGGGGGTCCGACCGCTGGGGCCCCCTGCGATCTCTCTGTACGGGGGCCAGGCTCTCTGGCCAGATAGCGGGTGTCGATCTTCGCACGAAGTGGCGGCCGACACGCCCCCTCAATACATCTCTACGGCAGAGCTGGAGATTGCCGAAGGCAGCGCTTCGGCTCTGCCATAGAGTTGTATTGAGGGGTTGTGTCGGCCGCCGCTTCGTGTGGAGGTTGACACGCCCCCTTCCCGCGGGCTGTCGGGGCTCCGTACAGGAGATCGCAGGGGGCCCCAGCGGTCGGACCCCCCGCGATCTCAAACTTATGCCCTATCCTTAGGATAGGGGATACGTTGTTCACCACTGGACTACTCCTTTAATCCTTCTAGTACTTATCAGCTGCTCCACAGGAAGTTCTTTGCTTTTTTGTATTTATGACTACAGTGCTCTCTGCTGACACCTCTGTCTATGTCAGGAACTGTCTAGAACAGGATAGGTTGGCTATGGGTATTTGTCACTACTCTGGACAGTTCCTGACATGGACAGAGGTGTCAGCAGAGAGCATTGTGATGAGACAGAAAAGAAATTCAAAAAGAAAAGAACTTCCTGTGGAGTATACAGCAGCTGATAAGTTGCAGTTTAACTTTCTGATACCAGTTCTAAAAAAAATTGTTTTCCACTGGAGTGCCCCTTTAAATATGAGCTGCTATGCTGTTCACACGGTGGAATGTCTGTACGGAACTCCACCTGAATATTCCGCACGGACATTCCGCTTCAGCAGAGTCCTATTGATTTTATTAAGAATCTGCTCCACTGTTCACACAGTGGAATTTCAGTGCCAGATATATCTACTGCAGAAATCTGCAGATTTCAGTGTCTGCAAAAAAGAACAGACTTGATTTTGCTCGGAAATGCATTTTCCTTTATGAGACGGCGCATTTCTGAGTGGTTCTAGCGCCCGCCGGATTATTAAAATGTGCAGGATTTCAGCATGTGTTTTCTGTACTGACATCCTGCACATGTAGTCCGTTGCCAGCCACCGATGACTGAATCAACCTGACTTGGACCATGTGGACAGTGCCAATCCCCATAGATGGCAATGTTTTCTGCATGGTATTCTGCCAAAATAATATATACATGTTCATTCTTTCAGCAAAGAAATTTCAGTGGCAGAAAAATGTACAATGTGCAGCGGAATCCTATCAACAGTAATGGGACTCCCATTACTCCGCTTGGAAATTCCATATTGTTAACCCAGCTGATTTGGATACCAAGAGCTGGATGCCCACCCGTCTCATGTTGTATGCCTGTCCAAGTGTAAGCCATACATTTTCTATATACCTTTGCCCAATACATCTGTTAGCAGAAAAGTGGCTGCCATTTGAAAGGAACCATCAGGATGACTGCTCTTCAAAACAGATCCCCAGGTGATCGAATGTCGGGTTGCTTAACCCCTTAACCCCTTAAGGACTCAGCCCATTTTGGCCTTAAGGACTCAGACAATTACATTTTTACGTTTTCATTTTTTCCTCCTCGCCTTCTAAAAATCATAACTCTTTTATATTTTCATCCACAGACTAGTATGAAGGCTTGTTTTTTGCGCGACCAGTTGTCCTTTGTAATGACATAACTCATTATATCATAAAATGTATGGCGCAACCAAAAAACACTATTTTTGTGGGGAAATTAAAACGAAAAACGCAATTTTGCTAATTTTGGAAGGTTTTGTTTTCACGCCGTACAATTTATGGTAAAAATGACATGTGTTCTTTATTCTGAGGGTCAATACGATTAAAATGATACCCATTATTATATACTTTTATATTATTGTTGCGCTTAAAAAAAATCACAAACTTTTTAACCAAATTAGTACGTTTATAATCCCTTTATTTTGATGACCTCTAACTTTTTTATTTTTCTGTATAAGTGGCGGTATGGGGGCTCATTTTTTGCGCCATGATCTTTACTTTTTTTTGATACCACATTTGCATATAAAAAACTTTTAATACATTTTTTATAATTTTTTTTTTTATAAAATGTATTAAAAAAGTAGGAATTTTGGACTTTTTTTAATTTTTTTTCGTTCACGCCGTTCACCGTACGGGATCATTAACATTTTATTTTAATAGATCGGACATTTACGCACGCGGCGATACCAAATATGTCTATAAAAAAGTTTTTTACGCTTTTTGGGGGTAAAATAGGAAAAAACGGACGTTTTACTTTTTTATTGGGGGAGGGGATTTTTCACATTTTTTTTACTTTTACTTTTACATTTTTTTACATTTTTTTTTACACTTGAATAGTCCCCATAGGGGACTATTCATAGCAATACCATGATTGCTAATACTGATCTGTTCTATGTATAGGACATAGAACAGATCAGTATTATCGGTCATCTCCTGCTCTGGTCTGCTCGATCACAGACCAGAGCAGGAGACGCCGGGAGCCGCACGGAGGAAGGAGAGGGGACCTCCGTGCGGCGTTATGAATGATCGGATCCCCGCAGCAGCGCTGCGGGCGATCCGATCGTTCATTTAAATGGCGAACTGCCGCAGATGCCGGGATCTGTATTGATCCCGGCACCTGAGGGGTTAATGGCGGATGCCCGCGAGATCGCGGGCGTCGGCCATTGCCGGCAGGTCCCTGGCTGCGATCAGCAGCCGGGATCAGCCGCGCATGACACGGGCATCGCTCCGATGCCCGCGGTTATGCTTAGGACGTAAATGTACGTCCTGGTGCGTTAAGTACCACCTCACCAGGACGTACATTTACGTCCTGCGTCCTTAAGGGGTTAAGGGCTCTTTCATTACTTTCGTTTTTTCCTCCTTACCTTTAAAAATCCAAATTCTTTCAATTTTGCACCTAAAAATCCATATGATTGCTTATTTTTTGCGTCACCAGTTCTACTTTGTAATGACATCAGTCATTTTACCCCAAAATCTACAGCGAAATGGAAAAAAAATCATTGTGTGCCAAAATTTTAGAAAAAATTCCATTTTGTAAATTTTGGGGGCTTCCCTTTCTTCGCAGTACATTTTTTTGTACAAATGACACCTTATCTTTATTCTGTAGGTCCATACGATTAAAATGATACCCAACTTATATAGGTTTGATTTTGTCGTACTTCTGGAAAAAATCATAACTACATGCAGGAAAATGTATAGGTTTAAAATTGTCATCTTCTCACCCCTATAACTTTTTTATTTTTCTGCGTACGGGGTGGTATGAGGGCTCATTTTTTGCTCCCTGATCTGAAGTTTTTAGCGATACAATTGTATTGATCTGAGTTTTTTTACCGTGTTGTTTAACCTGTTAAGGGCCAGGGCGTACCTAGCCTTGACACACCCTGGTACTTAAGGACCCAGGGCGTACCTGTACACCCGTGAGAATTTCGGTCCCCACCGTGCACCGGGCGGGGACCGGACTGGGGTGACTGCTGATATCGATCAGCAGACACCCCGCGCAAATGTCCAGGGGGGTCATCGGTGCATTCACACAGACGATTTGCGGCAATTCCGGGTCATATGGGTCTACGCTGATCCGGAAAATAAGGGGGATCGGGGTTGTCCAAGACACCCACGATCCCCCTGAAGGGATAGGAGTGAGGCGGCAGGGGTGCCACACCTCCTATCCCTTCTATTGGTGGTCTAGATTCGGCTCCCTGGATCCTACGGAAGCCGGTGTGTTGCCTAGCAACATCAGGAGGGCTACAGTTTGAGACCACTATACAGTGGTCTCTAAACTGTAGCCCTCCAGATGTTGCAAAACTACAACTCCCAGCATGGTGAGAAAGCAGTTTGCTGTGTGGGCATACTGGGATATGCAGTTTTGCAACAGCTGGAGGGCTACAGTTTGGAGATCCCTGTGCAGGGGTCTCTAAACTGTAGCCCTCAAGATGTTGCAAAACTGCAAATACCAGCATGCCCAAACAGCAAACAGCTTTCTCACCATGCTGGGAGATGTAGCTGCGTACCTCCAGCTGTTGCATAACTACATCTCCATGCATGCCCTTCGTCAATCAGTACATGCTGGGAGTTGTAGTTTTGCAACAGCTGGAGGCACACTGGATGGAAATACTGAGCTAGGTAACAGAACCTAACTGAAGGTTTTCCAACCAGTGTGCCTCCAGCTGTTGCAAAAGTACAACTCCCAGCATGCACGGTCTGTCAGTACATGCTGGGAGTTGTAGTTTTGAAACAGCTGGAGGTTTACCACCCCCCCCCCACACCCCCATGTGAATGTACAGGGTACATTCACACAGGCGTGTTTACACTAAGTTTCCTGCTTTAAGTCTGAGCTGAGGGAAACTCCTAGCGGGAAACTCAACGTAACCCCCGCCAGTACGAATGTACCCTAAAAACACTACACTACACATAATAAAGGGTAAAACACTACATATACACTCCCTTACACTGTTCCCCCAATAAAAATTAAAAACGTATTGTACGGCAGTGTTTCCAAAACAGAGCCTCCAGCTGTTGCAAAACAACAACTCCCAGCATTTCCGGACAACCACTAACTGTCCAGGCAGGCTGGGTGTTTAGCAACAGCTGAAGGCACCCTGTTTGGGAATCACTGCCATAGAATACCCCTATGTCCACCTCTATGCAATCCCTAATTTAGTCCTCAAATGCGCATGGCGCTCTCTCAATTCGGAGCCCTGTCGTATTTCAAGGAAACAGTTTAGGGCCACATATGAGGTATTTCCGTACCCGGGAGAAATTGTACTACAAATTTTGGGGGGCTTTTTCTCCTTTTACCCCTTGAAAGTTGGGGGCTACACCAGCCTGTTTGTGTAAAAAAATTTAAAATTTTACACTAACATGCTGGTGTTGCCCCATACTTTTTATTTTCACAAGAGATAAAAGGAAAAAAATACCCCCAAAATTTGTAACACAATTTCTCATGAGTACGGAAATACCCCATATGTGGACGTAAAATGCTCTGCGGGCGCACAACAAGGCTCAGGAGTGAGAGCGCACTATGTACAATTGAGGCCTAAATTGGTGATTTTCACAGGGGTGGCTGATTTTACAGCGGTTCTGACATAAACAGAAAAAAATGAATACCCACATTTGACCCCATTTTGGAAACTACACCCCTCATGGAACGTAACAAGGGGTATAGTGAGCCTGAACACCCCACAGGTGTTTGATGAATTTTCTTTAAATTTGGATGGGAAAATTAAAAAAAAAAATGTTTTCACTAAAATGCTGGTGTTAGTAAGATCTGAGTAAGATCATACCCCATATGTGAACGTAAAGTTCTCTGCTTTTGTAGAGAAAATGTGTCCAGAATTGAAGGCCACGTTTGTTTACAAAGCCCTCATAGTGCCAGAACAATGGCACTATGGTTCTGGCATCATGGGGGGCTTTGTAAATGCACATGGCCCCTGACTTCCATTCCAAACAAATTCTCTTTCCACAAGCTCAATTGCGCTCCTTCTCTTCTGAGCATTGTAGTGCGCCAGCAGAGCACTTGACGTCCAAACATGGGGTATTTCCATACTCAGAAGAAATGGGGTTACAAATTTTGGGGGGCATTTTCTCCTATTACCCCTTGTAAAAATAAAAAAAATTGGGGGAAAACTAGCATTTTAGTGAAAAAAAAATAATAATTTACACATCCGACTTTAACGAAAAGTTGTCAAACACCTGTGGGGTGTTAAGGCTCACTGTACCCCTTTTTACATTCCTTGAGGGGTGTAGTTTCCAAAATAGTATGCCATGTGGGGAGTTTTTTGCTGTTCTCGCACCATAGGGGCTTCTTAAATGTGACATGCCCCAAAAAAAAACATTTCAGAAAAACTTACTCTCCAAAATCCTACTGTCGCTCCTTCCCTTCTGAGCCCTCTAGTGCACCCACAGAACACTTTACATACACATATGAGGTATTTCCTTACTTGAGAGAAATTGGGTTACACATTTTAGGAAGATTTCTCTCCTTTTACCCCTTTTAAAAATTCAATAACTGGGTCTACAAGAACATGCCAGTTTAAAAAATGAAGATTTTGAATTTCCTCCTTCAATTTGCAGCTATTTCTGTGAAACACCTAAAGGGTTAACAAACAGTGCAGTTTTTATAATGGGGTAATTTATGGGGTATTTCTAATATGAAGACCTTTCAAATCCACTTCAAAACTGAACTGGTCCCTGAATAATTTCGATTTAGAAAATCTTGTGAAAAATTTTAAAATTGTTGCTGAACTTTGAAGCCCTTTGGTGTCTTCCAAAAGTAAAAAACATGTCAACTTTATGATGAAAACACAAAGTAGACATATTGTATATGTGAATCAATAAATAATTTATTTGGAATATTCATTTTCCTTATTAGCAGAGAGCTTCAAAGTTAAAAAAAAAAAAAGCTAAATTTTCAATTTTTTCATCAAATTTGGAAATTTTTCACCAATAAATGATGCAAGTATCGACAACATTTTCCCACTAACAAAAAGTAGAATATGTCACGAAAAAACATTCTTGGAATCAGAATGAAAAGTAAAAGCATCCCAGAGTTATTAATGCTTAAAGTGACAGTGGTCAGATGTGCAAAAAATGGCCGTGTCCTACTGTGAAAATTGGCTGGGTCCTTAAGGGGTTAATTAATGATATATTTTAATAATTCGGACATTTCCGAATGCGCCGATACCACATATGTTTATTTTTATTTACACAGTTTTTTTTTTTAAATGGGAAAAGGGGGGTGATTCAAACTTTTATTAGGGAAGGGGTTAAATGATTTGCCCGATCTTGGATTATAGGCACCGTCTGAGTGAGGCCGGAATTGCGGTACCCTTGCGGTGAGTGCAGGTGTGGTTTTTTTCTATGTTTGTTCGTTAAATGATTTTTATTCACTTTTTTTTCCACTTTTTTTTTTGCAGTGTTATAGCTCCCATAGGGATCTATAACACTGCACATACTGATCTTTTACATTGATCATTGTTATCCCATAGGATAACATTGATCAATGATTCTGCTGCTTGACTGCTCATGCCTGGATCTCAGGCACAGAGCAGTCATTCGGCGATTGGACATATAGGAGGAAGGTAGGGACCCTCCTTGTGTCCTCCAGCTGTTCGGGATGCCGCAATTTCACTGCTCCTGCTCTGGACAGTTTCAGACATGGACAGAGGTGTCAGCAGAGAGCACTGTGGACAGACAGAAAAGAACAACTCAACTCAACAAATACTTTTTAAGGAGCTGCTACACAGTTCAATCACAGTACAAGTATGGCCACACAAATGATCGTTTGTGTGCTCCTTTAATTTCATAATTGACGACCGTACGTCCCCCTTTAAACAGGAGAATATGTAACTAACTAAGGATTAGGACAAGGATAAATATTTTACCTATATTGTCTTCTCATTTATTGGCTGATCAGTCGCCCTTTTACATGGCCCAGTTATCAGGAATCATTTTTATTAGGTTTCATTATTGAATACATACATATATATATATATGTGGTGTGCCATTATAGTGAGTAGTGGCAGGGCCACGTGTGTTGCAGTGAGTGGTGGGATCAGATGTTATTAACCCCAGGGGGTCGGATGGTATTAACCCCTATGTGTTTGTGACACCAGTGTGGTTTTTGGGTTCCGGAACACCACACGCCCGGATTCTCCGTTATCCGTCGGGCTAGTAGTGAATAAAGAGTCCACAACCAGTTGCAGGTAAACGGAGGCTTTACTGAATAGAAGACAGGTGTAATTATCTTCACAGCTAAGGCAAGAATTCCCAGAGAGGTGGCCAGGACCCAGAGGACCTCACAGCTTGCTGGACCAATACTTGTAATTAGCTTGACTTGGACTTGTAATTTAGACTTGACTGTTATTACACTGAACTTGTACTATGTGCAGGACTTGACTAGATGCCGTGACAGCAGACATAGACTTGTAGATTTACTGCAGAGTTGTAGCTTTGTGGAACTCCAGATGCTGAACACTTGTCCTGAGATTCTTTGGTAGCTGCTGCAGCAAAGACTTTGATGTTACTCTCAGAAGAGTCTGAGGCAAAAAGTGAATTCAAGATGGCTGCCCCTTATATAGTGAGGGGGCTGGACTATAGCCCATTGGTCAAGCTGTGGGTCACAGGTTAACCCTTGTGCTCTCTGGGATTACATATAGCAACAAATCATATAACAGTATAACATAACATGTGATCAGGCTTATTCACAGGTCCTTAAAGTCCTCCAAGGGTCCTATAAATTATCTATACATTAGAATCCTATCTATGGTCTTAAGGTAACATACACCACATTTAATAAACTAGCAAGATAACACAAGGAGTCCCTGCAGGGGAGCACCCAGGTCACTGAGGGACTCAACCTGACAGGGCCTACAGGTAATACAGGACTATGTACCTGTAGTTGGACACTATATATTTAAAGGGGTTATCCAGGAAAATACTTTATATATATATATATATATATATATATATATATATATATATATATATACATATCAACTGGCTCCAGAAAGTTAAACAGATTTGTAAATTACTTCTATTAAAAAATCTTAATCCTTTCAGTACTTATGAGCTTCTGAAGTAAAGGTTGTTCTTTTCTCTCTAAGTACTCTCGGATGACCCGTGTCTCGGGAACCGCCCAGTTTAGAAGCAAATCCCCATAGCAAACCTCTTCTAAACTGGGCGGTTCCCGAGACACGTGTCATCAGAGAGCACTTAGACAGAAAAGAACAACCTTAACTTCAGAAGCTCATAAGTAGTGAAAGGATTAAGATTTTTTTATAGAAGTAATTTACAAATCTGTTTAACTTTCTGGAGCCAGTTGGTATATATATATAAAAAAAGGTTTTTCCTGGATAACCCCTTTAATGTAATAATATAATTATTAATTAAAAAAATCTTATTTGCATTACTAGTTTGGTGGGCTCTAAAAACTGTAATCCCAAAATTCTGCACATTGAAGAACTGGAATATTTATTTGACCTCCAAAATTTGAGTTGAGCGGAGAGTAAACTTTTTCTCAGCCAGACACAGTAAACTTTGCATCATTATTATTCAGTCTCAATGCCCTGAATCATTAAAACATAAATTAAGATAATGAACCTGAATTTACATCCTAAATGGCCAATTAAAAATAATGACATTGCCTACCTATATCCCAACAAAGCCCCAATGTTCTATATGTGAACGCTTCAATTTTATTGTACTCGCCGCTAAATATAGTCATTAAGAATTTTTCGGCTGAGCTCTGGATCCAGTAAGGGTCTTTAATCATGACAGATTTTTTCTTTTGTTGCACATAAAAGACATCTGTTACGTTCTTTTTTATTTTCGCATCTCCTCTTTTGTCTGAATTCGTTATAGACTTGGCTACAAAATCCCTGATTATATGCGCAACTGTTTGACACACTTTAATGTCATTTTACTTTATTATATTTTATGTAATGTGTAATATTATATTGGCAGCAAGAAGCAGGGTTGGAGTCTTCAAAGCACTTTGGGCTATTTCCAGGAAGCAGTACTTAACCCATGCTTTCCTGGCGCAGAAGTATGTCCTTACAGGAAAAATCCCATTTTATATTGCCTATATACGCGGTAGGAACATCTCCTCCCCATTAGCTAAATCTGCCTTAAAGGGAACCTGTCATGCCGCCTGAACCACAAGTCAACTGGGTGATCCTCGGCAGTTCCTTTCCACCCCACCAGCCTTACATAGTTACGTAGTTGGTATTGTTAAAAAAAAAGAAAGACACTTGCCCATCAAGTTCAACCAAGGAGGTTAAGGGAAGGGGTATGAGTAAATAAAGGGAAAGGTATCTATATTACTAGATACAGTCATGGCCGTAAATGTTGGCACCCCTGAAATTTTTCAAGAAAATTAAGTATTTCTCACAGAAAAAGATTGCAGTGACACATGTTTTGCTATACACATGTTTATTCCCTTTGTGTGTATTGGAACTAAACCAAAAAAGGGAGGAAAAAAAGCAAAATGGTCTGGACAAAATTATTGGCACCCTTTCAAAAATTGTGGATAAATAAGATAGTTTCAAGTAACAGGTGTGGGCAATATAAAAATAACACCTGAAAGCAGATAAAAAGGAGAGAAGGTCTTAGTCTTTGCATTGTGTGTCTGTGTGTGCCACACTAAGAATAGACAACAGAAAGAAAAGAAGAGAACTGTCTGAGGACTTGAGAACCAAAATTGTGGAAAAATATCAACAATCTCAAGGTTACAAGTCCATCTCCAGGGATCTAGATTTTCCTTTGTCCACAGTGCACAACATTATCGAGAAGTTTGCAACCCATGGCACTGTAGCTAATCTCCCTGGGTGTGGGCAGAAGGGAACAATTGATGAAAGGTGTCAAAGCAGGATAGTCCGGATGGTCGATAAGCAGCCCCAAACAAGTTCCAAAGATATTCAAGCTGTCCTGCAGGCTCAGGGAGCATCAGTGTCAGCGCAAACTATCCGCCAACATTTTTATGAAATGAAACGCTATGGCAGGAGACCCAGGAGGACCCCACTGCTGACAGAGAAATAAAAAAAAGCAAGACTACATTGTGCCAGAATGAACTTGAGTAACCCAAAATCCTTTTTGGAAAACATCTTGTGGACAGATGAGACCAAGATAGGACTTTTTAGTAAAACAGATCATTCTACTGTTTACCGAAAATGGAATGAGGCCTACAAAGAAAATAACACAGTACCTACAGTGAATTATGGTTGAGGTTCAATGATGTTTTGGGGTTGTTTTGCTGCCTCTGTGTGCCTTGAATGTGTGCAAGGCATCATGAAATCTGAGGATTACCAACAGATTTTGGGTCGCACTGTACAGCCCAGTGTCAGAAAGCTTGCGTCCGAGATATTGGGTCTTCCAGCAGGACAATGACCCCGAACATACGTCAAAAAGCAACCAGAAATGGATGGCAGCAAAGTGCTGGAGAGTTCTGAAGTGGCCCACATTTATCATTGTAGGTGTAAGTGAAGCATTTTTTTTGTGTGTGCTGGTAATGTGTAGGAGAACCAAATTTATTAAATATTCACAGAGCATTTGATAAATTTTGTGCAGGTAAACATTTTGTAAAATTTCTCTCTTCACATACACTAAAAAGCTACGCCAGGTCTGGGATGGTGTAGTTTTAGAGACTTTTCAGTGGCTTTGCGCCTTTTTACAAAAAGGTGCAGTTCATAAATCCTTTCTATGTCATGTGTATTGCCAAAATCAGTGGATTGCAACTCAAAATCAGTGGATTGCAACTAAAAATCAGCTGAAATGTGTAAACAAAAAGGCGCAAAAAAGGCGCAAATAAACCCTGCTTGCGCCTTTTTGTGCCTTTTGTAGACACAAAAAACTGTCTAAAGACAATGATAAATGTCGGCCAATGAGTCCAGATCTAAATCCAATTGAACACCTGTGGAAAGATCTTAAAATTGCTGTTGGGAAAAGGCGACTTCCAATAAGAAAGACCTGGAGCAGTTTGCAAAGGAAGAGTGGTCCAACATTCCGGCTGAGAGGTGTAAGAAGCTTATTGATGGTTATAGGAAGTGATTGATTTCAGTTATTTTTTACAAAGGGTGTGCAACCAAATATTAATTTAAGGGTGCCAATAGTTTTGTCCAGACCATTTTTGGAATTTGGTGTGACATTATGTCTAATTTGCTTTTTTCCTCTCTTTTTTGGTTTATTTCTAATACACACAAATGGAATAAACATGTGTATAGCAAAACCTGTTACTGCAATCCTTTTCTGTGAGAAATGTACTTAATTTCAGGGGTGCCAACATTTACAGCCATGACTATGCATTAATATTATTTTGTTATGAGAATGTATCTTAGGCTGATTTCAAGCCCTCAACTGTTCCTGCAGTGAGAAGTTCCTGAGGTAGACTGTTCCATAAATTCACATTTCTTATGGTAAAAAATTTGTGTTGCCCTGGAGACCAAATCTTTTTTCTCCAGTCGGAGGGAGTGCCATTCCGTTTATGCACTTAAATAAGTTGACCATATACCCCCTTAAACACCTCTTCTCAAGACTATACAAATTGAATTCCGTTAACTCCTTGGGGACAGAGGGCGTACCTATACACCCTCAGCCCGCTCCCTGTCTATAACGTCATAGCGGGTCGGGCCTGGCCTCTAACAACGGCCGGGACCCGTGGCTAATAGCTCACGGTATTGTTCACGGTGCCGCGTGCTACTAACCCTTTAGACGCGACATTCAAAGTTGAACGCTGCATCTAAAGTGAAAGTAAAGCAGTGTCAGTTAGCTCAGGGTGCTGTTCGGGATCGCCGCGGTGAAATCGTGGCATCTCGAACAGCTGTAAAGACAGCAGAAGGGTCTCTACCTTCCTCCATGCTGTCCGATCGCCGAATGACTGCTCAGTGCCTGAGATCCAGGCATGAGCAGTCAAGCGGCAGAATCATTGATCAATGGTTTCCTATGAGAAACCAATGATCAATGTAAAAGATCAGTGTGTGCAGTGTTATAGCCCCCTAAAAAAGTGAATAAAGATCATTTAACCCCTTCCCTAATAAAAGTTTGAATCACCCCCTTTTCCCAATAAAAAAAAAAAAAAACTGTAAATAAAAATAAACATATGTGTAGTGTTGCTCGCGAATATTCGCAATTCGAATATTATTCGCGAATATCGCATATTCGCGAATTCGCGAATTTCGCGAATATAGCGCTATATATTCGTAATTACGAATATTCGTTTTTTTGTTTTTTTTTCACAGTACACATCACAGTGATCACCCCTCTCTGCTTCCAGCTTTTGTGGTGTAAAGAAGGCTGTAATACGACTGTGTGAGACTGGCGTGCGAAAATTAGCATATGATAATATTCGCATATGCGAATTGTCACATAAGTTAATTTTCGCATATGTGTATTTTCGCATACGCGAAAATAAAACGAGGGTATAACGAATATGCGAATATTCGCGAATCTATGACGAATATTCGTCCATATATTCGCGAATATTCGCGAATTCGAATATGGCCTATGCCGCTCAACACTACATATGTGGTATTGCCGTGTGCGGAAATGTCCAAATTATAAAAATATATTGTTAATTATACCACATGGTCAATGGCGTACGCGCAAAAAATTCCAAAGTCCAAAATAGCGTATTTTTGTTCCTTTTTTATATCATAAAAAATTTATAAAAAGTGATCAAAAAGACAGACCAATACATAAATGGTACCGTTAAAAACTTTAGATCACGGTGCAAAAAATATGCCCCCATACCGTCCCGTACGCAGAAAAATAAAAAAAGTTATAGGGGTCAGAAGATGACAATTTTAAACATATACATTTTCCTGCATGTAGTTATGATTTTTTCCAGAAGTACGACAAAATCAAACCTATATAAGTAGGGTATCATTTTAATTGTATGGACCTACAGAATAAAGATAAGGTGTCATTTTTACAGAAAAATGTACTGCATAGAAACGGAAGCCCCCAAAAGTTACAAAATGGCATTTTTTTCTTCAGTTTTGTCACCAATGATTTTTTGCCCTTTCGCCGTAGATTTTTTGGTAAAATCACTGTTTTTATTACAAAGTAGAATTGGTGGCGCAAAAAATAAGCCATCATATGGATTTTAAGCTGCAAACTTGAAAGGGTTATGAGGAAAAAACGAAAGTGCAAAAACTGGAAAATCCTCCGTCCCCAAGGGGTTAACCCCTTAACGACGCAGGACGTATATTTATGTCCTGCGCCGGCTCCCGCGTCCTGCGCCGGCTCCCCGGCTCCCGCGTCTGTCCTGGCGCTAATCAACGGCCGGGACCCGCGTGACCCGTGTCATAGACAGCCAGGACCATGCTAATGTATAGGAGCGAGGTGGCAAGCCGGCCACCTCCTCCTATACCCTGCGATCCGTCGGTTAGCTAACCGACCAATCGCAGGGGGGGCGGTTACTTCCTCCCGCCCTGCCCGGCCCCTTGAAGTCCGGAGAGGACAGGAGGAAGACCGGAGGACGCGGCGGGGGACGGGGGAGTGCTGGCGACCGGCCCCGGTACTTACCTCGTCCCTGAAGACCCGGATCCCGGCGACGGAGACGGCGGCAGCGGCGACAGGTGAGTAGATCTTCAGCCGCGGTCGGGCCCTTTACAGCAATGTACGTCGCCGTAAAGCGACATGCATTGCTGTAATGGGACCCTGTAAACTACAACTCCCAGCATGCCCAGACAGCCCTTGGCGTCTAGGCATGCTGGGAGTTGCAGTTTTGCAACATCTGGAGGTCCACAGTTTGGAGACCACTGTGCCCTTCCAGATGTTGCAAAACTACACATCCTCAGCATGCCCTTACTGTCCATGCTTGCTGGGAGTTGTAGTTCTGTAACATTTGGCCCTTCAGATGTTGCAGAACTACAACTCCCAGCATGCCTGGACAGTTTTGGTATACTGGGAGTTGTAGTTTTGCAACATCTGGAGGGCTGCAGCTTGGACCCCAAACTGTTCTCCTCCAGCTGTTACGTAACCACTATTCCCAATATGCCCTTCGGCTGCCTGGGCATGCTGGGGGTTGTGGTTTTGCAAGAACTGGAGCCACACTGGTTTGGAAACATTGTCTGTTTCCTAACTCAGTGTTTCCCAACCCGTGTGCCTCCAGCTGTTGCAAAACTATAACTACCAGCATGCACTGATAGACTGTGCATACTGGGAGTTGTAGTTTTGCACCAGCTGGAGGTCCCCCCCCTGTGAATGTACAGGGTACATTCACATGGGCAGGGGGCTTACAGTGAGTATCAGGCTGCAAGTTTGCGATGCAGCAAATTTTGCGCGGCAGCTCAAACTCGCAGCGGGAAACTCGCTGTAACCCCCCCGCCCGTGTGACTGTACCCTAAAAACACTACACTACACTAACACAAAATAAAATAAAAAGTAAAAAACACTACATATACACATACCCTTACACAGCCCCCCTCCCCAATAAAAATGAAAAACGTCTGGTACGCCTCTGTTTCCAAAATGGAGCCTCCAGCTGTTGCAAAACAACAACTCCCAGTATTGCCGGACAGCTGTTGACTTTCCAAGCATGCTGGGAGTTTAACAACAGCTGGAGGAAACCGTTTTTTGGAATCGGTGGCGTAGAATACCCCAATGTCCACCCCTATGCAAATCCCTAATTCAGGCCTCAAATGCGCATGGCGCTCTCACTTCGGAGCCCTTTCGTATTTCAAGGCAACAGTTTAGGGTCACATATGGGGTATCACCGTACTCGGGAGAAATTGCCTAACAAATTTTGGTGGGCTTTTTCTCCTTTCACCCCTTATGAAAAGGGGAAGTTGGGGTCTACACCAGCATGTGGGTGTAAAAAAAAAAAAAATTTACACTAACATGCTGGTGTTGCCCTATACTTTTCATATACATATACAAAATTTGTAATGCAGTTTCTCCTGACTACGGAGATACCCCATATGTGGGCGTAAAGTGCTCTGGGGGCGCACAACAAGGCCCAGAAGGGAGAGTGCACCATGTACATTTGAGGTGATTTGCACAGGGGTGGCTGATTGTTACAGCGGTTTTGACAAACGCAAAAAAAAAAAAACCCACATGTGACCCCATTTCGGAAACTACACCCCTCACAGAATGTAATGAGGGGTGCAGTGAGAATTTACACCCCACAGGTGTCTGACAGATCTTTGGAACAATGGGCTGTGCAAATAAAAAATTTTGTACAGCCCACTGTTCCAAAGATCTGACAGACACCAGTGGGGGGTAAATGCTCGCTGTACCCCTTGTTAAGTTCCTCAAGGGGTCTAGTTTCCAAAATGGTATGCCATGGGGGGTTATTTTGCTGTCCTGGCACCATAGGGGCTTCCTAAATGCGACATGCCCCCGAGCAAAATTTGCTCTCAAAAAGCCAAATATGACTCCTTCTCTTCTGAGCATTGTAGTTCGCCCGTAGTGCACTTCAGGTCAACTTATGGGGTACCTCCATACTCAGAAGAGATGGGGTTACAAATTTTGGGGGGTATTTTCTGCTATTAACCCTTGCAAAAATGTGAAATTTGGGGGGAAACACACATTTTAGTGAAAATTTTTTATTTTTTTTTACATATGCAAAAGTCGTGAAACACCTGTGGGGTATTAAAGCTCACTTTATTCCTTGTTACGTTCCTCAAGGGGTCTAGTTTTCAAAATGGTATGGCATGTGTTTTTTTTTTTTTTTTGCTGTTCTGGCACCATAGGGGCTTCCTAAATGCAACATGCCCCCCAAAAACCATTTCTGAAAAACGTACTCTCCAAAATCCCCTTGTCGCTCCTTCGCTTCTGAGCCCTCTACTGCGCCCGCCGAACACTTTACATAGACATATGAGGTATGTGCTTACTCGAGAGAAATTGGCTACAAACACAAGTATAAATTTTCTCCTTTTACCCCTTGTAAAAATTCAAAAATTGGGTCTACAAGAAAATGCGAGTGTAAAAAATGAAGATTGTGAATCCTTTCAGTACTTATCAGCCGCTGTATGCTCCACAGGAAGTTCTTTTCTTTTTGAATTTATTTTCTGTCTGATCACAGTGCTCTCTGCTAACACCTCTGTCCATGTCAGGAACTGTTCCATGATGGGAGTCGTGGTACCTGTGCTAATAGACAGATCGCCCTGGGTGTCACTTCTGACACCTGCTGCGATCGTCCTGTATAATGTATAGATGCGGGCAGCTTTCTCCGGAACTGCCCAGTTTAGGAGCAAATCCCCATTGGAAACTTCTTCTAAACTGGGTGGTTCCCGAGACATGTGTCATCAGAGAGCACTTAGACAGAAAAGAACAACCTTAACTTCAGAAGCTCAGAAGTACTGAAAGGATTACGATTTTTTAATAGAAGTAATTTACAAATCTGTTTAACTTTCTGGAGTCAGTTGATATATCTATATAAAAAAATTTTTTTCCCTGTATAACCCTTTTAACACCTCTGACTAAAAACTCCCGCAGCCAGGACTACTGCTACTACTCCAATCATGAAACAGACTTGTTTCCCTGATGGGAGTAGTAGTTCCCCGGCTGCTGGAGTCTGCCGGTAGCTGGTGGAGGCTACATTAGTGTTTGTACTACTACCCCCATCATGGAATAGACTCTGTTCCATGATGGTGGTTGTAGTACATGGGCTGAGGGAATGATTGCACCGGGTCTCACTTCTGAGACCTGATGCGATCAGAAGTTATTAAACAGGGGAGCCAGCGGCATGCTCTGCTCCCCTGCAATGTACAGTGTATTTTTACTTTCACTTTTAAATTCCCCGTCGGGAGCCCTGAGTGGCCACCACCGAGGAACCATTCAGGGCTCCCAGCTGTTTTTTAACCCACTAATTTGACCCCCAAATGTATGCCCCCCCATGCATATGCAAATGTGGTATCGATATAAAGTACAGATGATGACGCAAAAAATGAGCCCTCATACTGTTACGCCGAGCGCTCCGGGTCCCTGCTCCTCCCCGGAGCGCTCGCGGCGTCTCTCTCTCTGCAGCGCCCCGTCAGACCGGCTGACCGGGAGCGCTGCACTGACATTGCCGGCGGGGAAGCGATTCGCATAGCGGGACGCGCCCGCTCGCGAATCGCATCCCAAGCCACTTACCCGTCCCGGTCCCCGGCTGTCATGTTCTGGCGCGCGCGGCTCCGCTCTCTAGGGCGCGCGCGCGCCAGCTCTCTAAGATTTAATGGGCCAGTGCACCAATGATTGGTGCCTGGCCCAATCTGCCTAATTAGCTTCCACCTGCTCCCTGTCTATATTACCTCACTTCCCCTGCACTTCCTTGCCGGATCTTGTCAGCGAGGTTGAGCCGTTGCCGGTGGATACGACCTGATTGCTACCGCCGCAGCAAGACCATCCCGCTTTGCGGCAGGCTCTGGTGAAAACCAGTAGCAACTTAGAACCGGTCCACCGACACGGTCCACGACAATCCCTCGCTGACACAGAGGATCCACATCCAGCCTGCCGAATCGTAACACATACCACCCTATATACGGAAAATGAAAAAGTTATAGGTGGTCAAAATAGGGCAATTTTCGATTACTGATTTTGTACAAAAAGTTTTAGATTTTTTTTAAGCACTATAAAAATATAAAAGTAACTAGCCATGGATATCATTTTAATCATATTGACCCACAGAATAAAGAACACATGTCACTTTTACCGTAAATTGTACAGTGTGAAAACGAAATCCTCCAAAATGTGTAAAATAGTGGTTTTCATTTACATTTCCTCCCTAAAAAATATTTTTTTGTGTTCGCCATACATTTTATGGTAAAATGAGAGGTTTCTTTGCAAAGTACAATTGGTCACGCAAAAAACAAGTTCTTATAGGGGTCTGTAGATGGAAATATAAAAGAGTTATGGATTTTAGAAGGCGAGGAGGTAAAAAACAAAAACGCAAAAATAAAGTTGGCCTGGTCCTTAAAGGAGTTCTCCAACTGAAATCTTTTATCTTCCGCTGCGCCCGGGCTGTAAAACTATACATAATAAACTTTCACTTACCTGCCTACGATCCCTCGTTGTACCGATATCACCTCCCGTGCTCCGGTCCCTGTCAGCTTCCACTTCCTGCGGGTCGGTGACTTCCCTCTGTGCTCAGCCTATCAGCGGCCGCGACAGGACATTGCTGCGGCCGCTGATAGGCTGAGCGCAGAGTGAAGTCACCGACCCGCAGGAGGTGGAAGCTGACTAGGACCGGAGCACGGGCGGGATATCGGAACAACGAGGGATCGTAGGCAGGTAAGTGAAAGTTTATTATGTATAGTTTTACAGCCCGGGTGCAGCGGAAGATAAAAGATTTCAGTTGGAGAACTCCTTTAAGGACCAGGCCAACTTTATTTTTTGCGTTTTTGTTTTTTTCCTCCTCGCCTTCTAAAATCCATAACTCTTTTATATTTCCATCTACAGACCCATATAAGAGCTTGTTTTTTGTGTGACCAATTGTACTTTGCAAAGAAACCTCTCATTTTACCATAAAATTTATGGCGAACCCAAAAAAATTGTTTTACAACTCGGGCACAGCGGGGGTGAAAAGTTTTAGCTTAGAGAACTCCTTTAAGGTCAAAATGGGCTTGGTCCTTAAGGGGTTAAATACCCCGCCGGGAGCCCTGTATGGCTCCTCGGTGGCGGCTATTCAGGGCTCCCGGCGGGTAACTTAAAAGTGAAAGTGAAAATACACCATACATCGCAAGGGAGAGGAGCATGCCGCCCGCTCCCCTGTTTAATAACTTCTGATCGCATCGGGTCTGGTACCCCTTTAAGTAAAACATTCACATTATGAAGGAAATGGAGTCTCGAGCCTTCAGGTCTTTGTTTTCTAGACCCAACTGCATATATTTTAGTGAGAAGCGAATGCCAGCCATGGCGATATTTATAGTATATGGCTGAAGTTTCTAATATGGCTCTTGCCCTTTATTCGTCAAACTTGATCTCCTCACTTATTTCTTATCCGCAGTGTTACTGTAATTGAAAACTGTAGACAAACAATTTGCCCTAAGCAAAGCAAAAAAATAAAATAAAAATACATGTCTAATACCAAAAAAGACCCATGGAGACTCCTGGAAGACTGGAAAATCAATATGTGTATGAGTACAAATTCTGCACAGTAATAAATGATTACTCGCAATACTTACTGTACGTGGAGAGACTCTGAGAAAGAGATTTCTATGAAAAGAAACGGAGCCAAGCAAAGGAGCTTACAAAAGCGGCCCTGGCATCCACAGCTCAATTCACACATTTATATATACTGTATGTGGCTGATATGAAAATATTCAGCGGCTTGGAGTCATGGAGATCTCCATTATTTCCCTAGTGGTACTAGTCTGTATATTTTGGCATCGGTGCTGATGTAGGAAGGGATCGGGGCCAAATTCAGAAGGCACAGTGGTGGAAGCTCATAAAAATTTTTCTAAATTAAAAATGAGAATTGGAAGCTTACTATGGCTGTTCTAGAATTTTCTAAATTCTTTCATTAAAATTTAATTTTTAAATACGCAAAAAAAATTATATAAAGGAACAGGACTGACTAACAGAGAGGGAAGCAGAACATTGAGCAATATCCTATACTTACCTCTCATTGGACCATCTGTATGTCATGTCACAGGGTAAAAGCAGAAGGGGCACCAGATTTTGGCCTGTGCACCAAAGTATTGTGCCCCTCCTGCTTTTTGCCACGGAAACCCTTTGGCATTAAAGGGGTACTCCAATGGCCAGCGTTTGGAATTAAATGTTCCGAACGCTGTTTTCGTGCTGCGGGGGTCGGCCATGACCCTCGTTACATCATAGCCATGCCTTTTTTCTATCATTGACTAGTGCATTTGTCTGCTACTGCACTGCTGCTCAATTTGCAACTTTACTATTCACTGAATGGTCCGTATTCATTAAATGGTCCATAAAGGGGTTACCCCCTATTGACAGGATCTACACGATAGCGGATACGTTCTTAAGTGCTAGATAATGCAGTACTTATCAGCTGCTGTATTCTCTAGAGCAAGTTGTATAGTTATTTTCAGTCTGACCACAGTGCTCTCTGCTGACACCTCTGTCCATGTCAGGAACTGTTCAACAACACTACAGGTACTGTATATAGGTGCACTACTGTGGTAGATGTAAACAATGACATTGACTAACCCTCAAAACTGATGTAAAATTGAGACATTAGCCTGTATATCCTTATATGAAGGACATACCCGACCCTTCACACCAATGCCAAGGTTTCTTAAGTGGCACGGGACCTAACACTAACCTACCTGTGCATGATAAGCAAAACCAGGGGCCAATGGGCAAATACAGCAGCATTAGGTCGACTTACATACTGTTCCCAGGTTACCTCCAGTTTGACTGAGCACACATACAATGGGAGGAGGGAGACAGGCTATGAGCCCCACCCAAGTTGGCTGATATGTTGCTGGCCTCACAGGTGTACCTTAATGCTACCTAAAATTATAATACAGGCGCATTAGTATAAATTTTAATGATATGTCAGGAACTGTCCAGAGTACCAGCAAATCCCCATAGCAAACCTCTCCTGTTCTAGACAGTTCCTGACATGGACAGAGGTGTCAGCAGACAGCAACGTGGTCAGACTGAAAAGAACTTCCTCTGTAGAATACAGTAGCTGATGAATACTGGAAGGATTAATATTTTTGTTTAACTTTCTGGCACCAGTTGATTAGAAAAATGTTTTTTCCACCGGAGTACCTCTTTAAGCTAATTATTGCCACAATTTTACTGCTATTTTACAAAGTCACAGCATTTTTACCATCATTTGGAAAAAATAGTGGTAACATTGTTGGGTAATTAGTAGCGGTACGGCTAAAAGGAAAAATATCAGCAACTTCATTCTGTGAGCTGGTCACATGTTCTTCCCGGTTAGAGCTGTTGGTGCTGTAGTGATTTCCAAACTTGACCCTTGGGCCTTGACACAATCTCCAGTTTCCAAAGTCTCCTTCTTATAGCCTTTTCCATAAAAAAAAGGCAAATAATCTTACCAATCTTGCTTGTTTTTTGCCCAAAGCTCTCTTCTGGGAAAATGTAGCTTGTGCTCCAAATAGCAACATATTGTTGCATAACTACAGTTGTACAATTAGCTGGAATTAATTACAAGTCGTATCCCATTAATTTCTGTTCAGACACTCAAAATGTGTAGAATACATGTGCCATGTTACACCAAAACAGTGCACATAGTAAATATCCCCTTTTATATACAATTATAACACAATCACTGTTCAAAAAAACACGCATAGCAGAGCTGGGAAAGTTCAAAGCTAGGAAACCGTTTGAAGGAATTTGGGGGCCCCAAGCAAAATGGACATGGAGGCCCCCCCCTTGATGTTCACGCACATCACGCTCTATGGCCAGCGTCAGGACGTAGTAACGCCGGCCCTTGAATTCTGGGAGCGCGACGTGAGTGAACGTCGATACGAGGCCCCTACATTAGGTGCAGCAGAGTTCCCTCCCACATTAGGTGCAGAAGAGTTCCCCCCACATTAGGTGCAGAAGAGTTCCCCCCACATTAGGTGCAGCAGAGTTCCCCCACATTAGGTGCAGCAGAGTTCCCCCCACATTAGGTGCAGCAGAGTTCCCCCCACATTAGGTGCAGCAGAGTTCCTCCCACATTAGGTGCAGCAGAGTTCCCCCCACATTAGGTGCAGCAGTGTTCCCCCCACATTAGGTGCAACAGTGTTCCCCCACATTAGGTAGGCAGTGTTCCCCCCACATTAGGTAGGCAGTGTTACCCCACATTAGGCTGGCAGTGTTCCCCCACATTAGGTAAGCAGTGTTACCCCACATTAGGTAGGCAGTGTTCCCCCACATTAGGTAGGCAGTGTTCCCCACAGACATACAGCCTCCAGCCATATACAGTGTATGGCTGGAGGCTGTATGCCTGTGTACTGTCCCACTTCAATGTTCCGACCACCGATCCTCCGGTCCGGCATAGCATTAGTTCCCGGGACTGGAGAAGCGGTGGTCGGAACACCGAAGATGACGTCCCGCTGGTCACTTACCAAGCTGGCCAGTGCACATCTTCCTCCTTCTCGATGCTCCAGTCTTCTGTGCCTCCATTGCTATGGGCGCACACACAGTGACGTCCCGGCATGCGCTATCTCCCGGCGGCCCCTGCGTTTTTAAACTTAACGCGGGGCTGCAGAACATTAACGGGGGCATCCCTGTGTCCCGAAAACATCTTTGGGGACACAGGGATGTCCTTAATAGTGATGGGGGGAATTGCCCCGTCGCTACAGGACGGGCAAGCACCGGCTCTGCTCAGGGCCCCAAGCATTTGCTTGGTTTGCCTGTCCTGTAGCGACGGGCCTGGCTGGAACTAGTGGACTTCAGTAGCTAGAAAGACGGTCAAAGTTGAAGTTGAAAAAAAAAATGTCTAGTTGGGCAAATTTGATTTTGGGTCAGAGTTTGGAAATATGAAATTTCTCTGCAAATTGAACCCCATTTATATTTAAAAAAAAAATGTCACGAAGTTTGTGATAAACAATTAAGTTACATTTAAATAAAACATTCTTATTTTATTTTTTTTGCCAAATACAAACTGTTGGCTAAGTCATGTATCAAATGAACCTCAGATAATGACCTCAGCTTTTTAAAGGGTTGGAGTTATCAAAAATCCATATGGTAACAACATCTCAGATATAAGACTTAAAAACAGTCTGGCATTATAAATAAAAAACCCTGACTTATCTCATATGGGAAATCATTTAGGATACTTTTGGCAGGATGAAGGTATTTTCTTCTCGAGAAAAGAACAAGGGGGAAAAGATGCATTGTTAGAAGTAAAAATCTTGTCAGTTTAGTGGAAAAACAATGGAAATAAAGGCCTATGTGACAGGTCAGCTGCTGCGAGTTAAAGTAGAAGATATTCTTTAATATATCAGTTGTCAAAAAGTAGCATAAAGCTAAGGAAAAGGTAACTTTATTGTCTTTTTGGATTTTGCAAACAAAATTTCAAAAACTTCAACTGACGTCCATCAAAATCATACTCTTCTTGTTTTGTATGTGTAAATATTGTTCCTAATTATATCCATATATCATATCATAACAGCTGTAGACATTAGCAATACCAGTCTTACCCTTAGATCTCCTAAGGTAATACAATATATTAGCTTTATTTTAAATCTTAGTCTATCACAATATTTAGCACATATGTAATACCAAATGTCAAACATCCAACAATAGAGTAGAGCGAGCCAAATCCCCAGAACCTGGATTTGGTCCGAACTTTGGGGGCTTTGCGGCTCGCCAAACTTTTAAACATTGCCAGATTCGGCTCGCACCAACCTGCCAATGTCGGGGCTCAGCTGTGCTTGCAGCTGACTGCCACGTGGACAGCTCAGCCCAGCAAGGAAGGAGTTAATTAGCACTACTGAGCAGCGCTAGTTAACTTTTTAGGGGGAGGGGGGGTGTAAACATTATACAGCCATGTATATGACTGTATTATATAAACAGTGAAGAGAAGGATATTTATCATCTCGTCGCTTGTTCTGGCCTCTTCTTGTGTAGATCCGCCCCCCTTGTCATCCCCAGAAGCAGGGCTACACAACAAGAGGCCTGGGCCAGCAATGAGATTGTGGGTATTACTCTCTTCACTGTTTATGTTATACAGCCATATAGATGGCTGTATAATGTAACAATGTATACAATTCCCCCCTCCAAGGAGTTAACTAGCACTGCTTAGTTAATAAACACCTTCCCTGCATATCAGGCGCATATTGCACAGCCCGGCAAGATGTTACAGTAAACCAGTGGATTTGCTTGTATACTGTGACAAAAAGAATTAAAGGGGTATTCCAGCCATAGACATTTTATCCCCTATTCAAAATATAGGGGATACGATGTCTGATCACCGCTGGTACCCCCTGCAATCTCTGTGCAGCACCCAGCATTCTGTGCCAGGCTACTGCTCCAGTCTCAGAAAGCTCTGTGTTTTTGGACTGGAGACATGATGTCATGTCACGTCTCCTCGTGATGTCACGCAACACCCCATGCATTCATGTCTATGGGAGGGGACGACACGGACGTCACCCCCCCCCTCCCGTAGACATGAATGGAGGGGGCGAGGCACGACATCACGAGGGGGCGTGACATGACTTCAGGTCTTCAGGCCCCCCTGCGATCAGACATCTTATCCCCTTTTCTTTGGATAGGGATGTCTATGGCCAGAATACCCCTCTAAGCTGCCCTGGGCAACAGAGAACTTGCTTTAAGGGGTACTCCGCCGCTAGACATCTTATCCCCTATCCAATCTCCTGCAGCGCCCCCATTCTTCAGCTGCACGAAGCGAAGGTCGCTCCATGGCTGATGACGGGCGATACAGGGGCCGGAGTATTGTGACGTCACGGCCCCGAACCCTCGTGACATCACACCCCACCCCCTTAATGCAAGTCTATAGGAGGGGGTGTGGTGGTAGTCACGTCCCCTCCCATAGGCATGACTGCCACCTCGCCTGGTGAGACCCCTGCGATCAGACATTTTATCCTCTATCCTTTGGATAAAGGATAAGATGTCTAGGGGCGGAATATCCCTTTAACTCTATCCAACAAGTTGTCATTAGGTTGGGGTCTATATCATTTTTTGTTGTGGAATCCTTAGTCTGTTTACACTTCCGTAATTTTTTTTATTACAATTTGGTTGCTTTTTGAAGTTCAGATCATTGAGGTGCGTTTTTATTTTTTGTTAGTATTTGTGTTTTCCCAATAAAAAATAAAAAACTGACAGAACCGTTCTAGGTTAAAACAGCAGATCCTATGTGAGCATATAAGATTATAATGGGTCATCAAGGAGCCATCAAAAAATTGAAGCCAGTGGGCTATGTTCACAAAGACTTCTATTATTACGGACTATGATGAATATTTTTTTTCAAATAGAATGGATCACATTCTGGTTCAATAGACTTCTAGAAGGTCAAAAGTAGAGATGAGCGAACTTTTCAAAAATTCGATTCGTCCGATTCGCCGAATTTTCTGAAAAAGTTCGTTTCGATCCGAATTTGTTCATGGCGAATCAATATTAAATAAGGCTATTTCTAGCCTATTTCAGCCTCTATAGGGGTATAGAACACTTTGCTGTGTCCTAAAACGCATATGGAGTGTGCTGGGGTAGTGAAATAATATTGTTATTCAGAATAGCATGCAGATTACCGGCATCGCTCTTAGAATCACTGCCGCACAGCAGCACAATGACAGCGCCTGGTGGTGGCATCAGTGTCAGGAGACCATATAGTGACTGAATGACACAGCGTGGAGGTGTTGTCAGCATGAGGAGACCATATAGTGGCTGAATGGCACAGCGTGGAGGTGTTGACAGCATGAGGACACCATATAGTGGCTGAATGGCACAGGGAGGAGGTGTTGGCAGCATGAGGACACCATATAGTAGGTGAATGGCACAGCGTGGAGGTGTTGGCAGCATGAGGACACCGTAAAGTGGCAGAATGACACAGCGTGGAGGTGTTGGCAGCATGAGGACACCATATAGTGGCTGAATGGCACACCGTGGAGGTGTTGGCAGCATGAGGACACCATATAGTGGCTGAATGACACAGCGTGGACATGTTGTTAGCAAGAGGATACCATTTAGTGGCTGAATGGCACAGTGTGGAGTTGGCTGATGCACTAGTACACTAAACACCAGGGCTTCACAATCCCCCCCAAAAAAACAACACAATATGAGAATTTTTTGACAAAGATTAATAGGACCTAATTAATAGGACCTAATTAATAGGACCTAATAGGTAGCACCCGCTATCCAAAAATTTGAAATTCCCAGACCCAGGCCCCACCTCTGCGGCATCAGTAACCCATATATTGCCTGAAGGACACAGCCTGGAGTTGGCTGATGCACCAGTACACACCAGGGCTTCACAACCCCCCCCCCCCCCCCCAAAAAAAAACAAGACATTGAGAAATGTTTCACAAAGATTTCTCATAGGTAGCTATCCAAAATTTTGAAATTCACAGACCCAGGCACCACCTCTGCGGCCTCAGTAACCCATATACTGCCTGAAGGACACAGCCTGGAGTTGGCTGATGCACCAGTACACACCAGGGCTTCACAATCCCCCCTCCAAAAAGAACACAATGAGAAATTTTTGTCCAAGATTTCTCATTGGTAGCACCTGCTATCCAAAAATTTGAAATTTCCAGAACCAGGCCCCACCCTTGCGGCATCAGTAACCCATATATTGCCTGAATGACACAGCCTGGAGTTGGCTGATGCAAGAGTACACACCAGGGATTCACAATCCCCACCAAAAAACAACACAATTAGAAATGTATGACCAAGATTTCTCATAGGTAGCATCCGCTATCCCAAAAATTGAAATTCACAGACCCAGGCCCCACCACAGCGGCATCAGTAACCCATATATTGGCTCAAGGACACAGCCTGGAGTTGGCTGATGCACCAGTACACACCAGGGCTTCACAACCCCCCCCCCCCAAAAAAACAAGACTTTGATTTTAAACCACACAATGTTTGAAATTATTTAAAAAATATTATTACATATGTGTGTAAGCGCATCTGTCTCCAAAAGATCAGATCACCAAAGGTTTTTTTTCGCCAAAAATGATTAAGCAGAGTTAATCCCTCTCTGGATTTTTTTATTTTTTTTATTTTCATTAAAAAATCACACGCAACAAGCGTTCCATTGTGTAATGGTTAGCATTCTGCAAATTTCAATTTTATTACTGATAAAATTATCAGTAAATTTAACAATAACACTACCCAAGAGTGTTTAATTACCCCATACATTGCACCAGGAACAGTCAGGAGTAGGCCTCAGCAGTACCCAAGAGGCTTTAATAACCCCTTACCTTGCCCAATCAATTGCGAGATCGAGCAATAACAGGTGTGTTATGGCCTCAGATGTCCTGGGCCGCACTAGCGCTCCACTGAAAGGATTAGCGTGTCTCTATCTTTCAAGGACAGGTGCGTGTTACACGCTGGATCCAGTTCGTGATAGGGATCTGGGATCGCAATTATTCAGCCTTAAAACGAGGAATTACCAGTAAGTGAGGGTCATAAGCTTGCGTTGATTAAGTCCCTGCCCTTTGTACACACTACCCGTCGCTACAACCGATTGGATGGGTTAGTGAGGTCCTCGGATTGGCCCAGGCGGGGTAGGCAGAGCGCCGAGAATTTAACGATCATTGTTGAAATTTGCATTAAGCATGTATTTAGCTACTGCTAAACATCAAAAAATGTAAGGCCCAAGGCCAGAGGCACCAGGAAGGCAAGTAGTTTGTGAAAGACACAGAATGAGTCTGGAGCAGTCATTCGCAGTACCCAAGAGGGTTTCATAACCCCTTACATTTAAAGATCAATGTTTACATTTGCATTAAGCATGTATTTAGCTACTGCTAAACTTCAAAAAATTATAGGCCCAAGGCCTGAGGCACCAGTGAGGCAAGTAGTTTGTGAAAGACACAGAATGAGTCTGGAGCAGTCATTCGCAGTACCCAAGAGCGTTTCATAACCCCTTACATTTAAAGATCAATGTTTACATTTGCATTAAGCATGTATTTAGCTACTGCTAAACATCCAAAAATTTAAGGCCTAAGGCCAGAGGCACCAGGGAGGCAAGATGTTTGTGAAAGACACAGAATGAGTCTGTAGCAGTCATTCGCAGTACCCAAGAGGGTTTCATAACCCCTTACATTTAAAGATCAATGTTTACATTTGCATTAAGCATGTATTTAGCTACTGCTAAACTTCAAAAAATTACAGGCCCGAGGCCAGAAGCATCAGTTTCCCCCATATTAGGAGCATAGTTGTCCCCCAGATTAGAGGCATAGATGTCCCCCAGATTAGGCAGCATAGATGTCCCCCAGATTAGGAGCATAGATGTCCCCCAGATTAGGCAGCATAGATATCCCCAAGATTAGGAGCATAATTGTCCCCCAGATTAGGAGCATAATTGTCCCCCAGATTAGGAGCATAGATGTCCCCCAGATTAGGCAGCATAGATGTCCCCCAGATTAGGAGCATAGTTGTCCCCCAGATTAGGAGCATAGTTGTCCCCCAGATTAGGAGCATAGTTGTCCCCCAGATTAGGAGCATAGTTGTCCCCCAGATTAGGAGCATAGTTGTCCCCCAGATTAGGAGCATAGTTGTCCCCCAGATTAGGAGCATAGTTGTCCCCCAGATTAGGCAGCTTAGTTGTCCTCCCTTCAGCGTGGGCCGGTCAGAGCCAATCAAAGGGCCGTATGTGGCAAGCAGGCCGTACAATGCCCAGGTCTGCCCCAGAGGGTTTCATAACCAACCATAATAGAGAAAATTTTGTTGTAGGAGCATGGTCAATCTACTCAGACCCATCTGTCATTGGTGGCTGCTCAGAAAGCTACTCATCAGCGACTGTAGACTCAGGCTGCTGCTGATTGAGCTGGTACTGCTCCTCCCACCCCTTCCCTCCCCAGCAGCCATGGCAGTGGAAGGTGAGCGCAGAGGGCCCCCGAGTCAGACCTGCGAGTGGATGGACCACGTGGCCAATAGGCATCAGCCAACTGACTACGTAGAATCTCTCTGTAGTAGGTCAGTTTGTCCTCCCTCTCAGTGGGTGTAAAAAAGGCCCCCATTTTGGGACGGTAGCGAGGGTCTAATAAGGTGGAGATCCAGATGTCATCCCGCTGACGAATTTTGACAATTCGGGGGTCACTACGCAAGCAACTGAGCATGCTTCGTGCCGTTTGCGCCAGTGACTCAGAAGGACCACCTGCCTCCATCTCCACTGCATACTGCCACGGTGTGTCTGGGTCCTCTGTCTCAACTTCCTCATAACCCTCCAGCTCCTCTGGCTGCTCATGCTCCTCCTCTCCTGTCCGAAGACTAGAAACACCGGCCGTCTCATCCAACCTAAACTGTGCTCCGCTCTGCCCCTCATCATTCTCCTCCTCCAGTTCAGCCCCCACAGGGCTCATGTAGCCTTGAGATGTAGGCACAACGTCTCCATTGCCGTGACCAGCCATGGTTTCAATCATTTGTTTTAGGAAATGTAGGAGTGGAATTACGTCGTTCATGGCGTAATCCAGGTGACTCACAAATAATGTGGCTTCCTCAAAGGGCCTCAGCAAACGGCAGGTGTCACGTATGAGCTGCCACTGGTTCACATTGAAGTTACACAGGGGAGTACTCCTATCTGCTTGGATCATCAAGAAATCGGTGATGGCTTTTCTTTGTTCATATAGTCTGTCCAACATATGGAGGGTGGAATTCCAACGCGTGGCAACGTCACAAATAAGACTATGTTGTGGGATACCATTCTGACGCTGCAGCTCAGGGAAGGTGTGCTTGGCGGTGTACGAGTGGCTGAAGTGCATGCACAGTTTCCTTGCCATTTTCAGAATGTTTTGCAAATGGGGTGAAGACTTGAGGAAGTGCTTGACAACCAGATTTAACACGTGTGCCATGCAGGGCGCATGTTTCACACTTCTTTGTCGCAGCGCGGACACAATGTTCTTCCCGTTGTCTGTCACCATGGTTCCCATTTCCAGATTTCGTGGAGTAAGCCATACTCGTATTTCTTTACGAATGAACTTTAGCAGTTCCTCCCCTGTGTGACTCCGTTCGCCAAGGCAAACCATGTGAAGATCAGCTTGACACCGCCGTGCCCTACACACATGGTATGATGAATGGCCACCGAGATTTGGATGTGCAGTGGAGGCTGAGGACACGGTGGAGCATGAGGAGGCGGCATTGCACACTGTAACAGGACCAACTGCCTGGGAGCGAGAGCGGTGTGACCTGTCCAAGTTGCTGTTGTGGCTGTGCAGGAACCACATTTACCCAGTGAGCCGTAAAAGACAAGTATTGTCCCTGCCCGTAGTTACAGCTCCACACGTCGGCGCTGCCATGCACTTTTGAACACACCGACAGGCTCAAGGACTGGCCCACCTTCTCTTGTACAAATTTATGCAGTGCTGGTACTGCCTTCTTCGCAAAGAAATGACGGCTTGGGACTCTCCACCTCGGCTCAGCACAAGCCATCAATTCTCTGAAAGGTGCAGAGTCCACCACTTGAAAAGGGAGGGACTGCAACACCAGCAACATGGACAGGAGCACATTCAACTTCTGCGCCGTTGGATGAGTGGGCGCATACTGTTGTCTCTTGGACATGGCTTCGCCGATGGATTGTTGGCGGAATGGCTGACTAAAAGCGGGAGAAGCAGGAGCGACAGAAGGAGGGTTTGACACACAGCTCCCTTCGGCTGAGGTGGTGGAGCCTTGGCTGGATGAAGGAGGGAGCGGATGGCCACTGGGTGATGCAGCAGGCTGGACCACTACATCGGAGCCACGGTTCTCCCAGGCCGCTTCATGGTGGCGAAGCATGTGTTGACGCAGGGCCATGGTGCCGACATTGGGACACTGGCCACTCTTCACCTTCTGCCGACAGATCTTGCATGTGGCTACGTGAACCTCCTCTGGATGCCTTATGAAAAACTTCCACACCGCCGAGTAGCTGATTTTCCCACCCGCAGTCCGCACTAATTGACCGCTACTGGCGCCGTCTCCAGGAACCCCTGTTCCACTACCTGCCAGAAAGGTAGGCTGCCGCGAAGCAGGTGGTCTCCCCCGGGCACGTTTGGCTCTTGAATTTCCACTACTGCCACCACGCTGACTGCCAACCGCGCTACCGCTTTGCTGCCTCAAGGGCAACCTGCAACTCTCTTCTCCTGATGATGATGAAGCTCCTTCTGCACCCGGCTCACAATTGCGATCGGCTTCATCATCATTAACAGTTGTGTGCACGTCACTGATGTCCTCCTCTGGTTCCCCAACAGTGTCTGCTTCTGGACCCTGAACACTTGCAACACCGCCTCCCACGTCACTCTACGCATCACTACTTGGCCGCCTAGCGGAGCAAGCGACGCATGTCTTCTCCCCTTCTTGGCTGTCCAGTAGCTGCTGACTGTCCTCTATTGGATCGTCCTCAGTAAATAGTGGAGCTGAATCCACAGCATAAGATACTTCTTTAGGAGGGGGAACAGCATAGGACAAAGGCAATGCGAGGACACGGACTGCTCCCGGGCCATGCCAACTGAGGGTTGTGTCTGAGGAACCCACCGACTGTTGACTGGGGGTGTCAGATGTCACTTGTGATGATGTGGATGAGCGTGTTAACCAATCGACGACGGCAGATGGGTTGCTGGTGGAGACACAACCGCTGGCTGATAACGGGAGCTCAGGCCTCTCGCTGTGACTCCTGCTGCCACTCGCCCCAAGTCTGCTGCCAACTCTGCCTGAAGTATTTAGGCCTCTGCCACTCCTCTGTGCACGTCCTGGCACTTCTCTGCCTGACATACTTAGTGCGTTTATGAGGGTATTACAATACGTTACACTACTCTTTAAACAGTATTTGTCTAGAACAGCAGCAGGTGATTACTTACGGCTGTCCTTGAACAGTATGTATGCCCTTGACAGATTAACAGGTACTAGATGGTACAATACTTGGATGTTCCTATGCGGTATGCACTGATGAGGGCAGTAATATGCCTAACTATTAGCAGAAAAAACTCCAGCCGGTTGTTACGCCGAGCGCTCCGGGTCCCTGCTCCTCCCTGGAGCGCTCGTGGCGTTCTCCTCTCTGCAGCGCCTCGGTCAGACCCGCTGACCGGGAGCGCTGCACTGACACTGCCGACGGGGATGCGATTCGCATCCCAAGCTACTTGCCTGTCCCGGTCCCCGGCTGTCACGTTCTGGCGTGCGCTGCTCCGCTCTCTAGGGCGCGCGCGCGCCAGCTCTCCAAGATTTAAAGGGCCAGTGCACCACTGATTGGTGCCTGGCCCAATCACTGTAATTAGCTTCCACCTGCTCCACGCCTATATAACCTCACTTCCCCTTCCCAGTATGGCCGGATCTTGTTGCCTTGTGCCAGAGAAAGCGTTTTGTGTATGTCCCAAGCCTGTGTTCCAGACCTTCTGCTGTTGCCCCTGACTACGACCCTTGCTGCCTGCCCTGACCTTCTGCTACGTCCGACCTTACTCTTGCCTTGTCCTTTTGTACCGTGCCTGTCTCAGCAGTCAGAGAGGTTGAGCCGTTACCGGTGGATACGACCTGGTTGCTACCGCCGCATCAAGACCATCCCGCTTTGCGGCGGGCTCTGGTGAATACCAGTAGCAACTTAGAACCGGTCCACCGGTACAGTCCACGCCAATCCCTCTCTGACACAGAGGATCCACCTCCAGCCTGCCGAATCCTGACACCGGTGGATACTATTATTTGGACTTTGACGGTATGGAGCACCTTGACAGCTTAACAGGTACTAAATGGTACAATACTTGGATGTACGTATGCGGTATGCACTGATGAGGGCAGTAACATGCCTAACTATTAGCAGAAGAAAACTCTGTATTTTTGTAATACTCAAGCCGGTGGATACTATTGTTTGGACTTTGACGGTATGGAGCACCTTGACAGCTTAACAGGTACTAAATGGTACAACACTTGCATGTACCTATGCAGTATGCACTGATGAGGGCAGTTATATATGCGTAACTATACGCAGAAAAAACTGTTTAAAAAAAAAAACAGCCGGTGAACAGTATTGTTTGGACTTGCACAGTACGTAGCCCCTTGACAGATTAACAGGCACAAAATGGTACAAATGCACTACAGTCCACTGAACAATCACGTATTTCTGAACAGCAGCAGGACCCAACAGTGCAGCACCACAAAAAAAAAAATCCAGGAATTAAACCCTACACTCTGTCACACAATTCTGAGCAGCAGAAGTTTTGTGGATCAAATAAAAATAAGCTCAATTGGGCTGAACAATGAGGAGATAAGATGCTTCAGAAAGTTCAGGCAGCTTGGAGATCTCTATGAGGCAGCTGACAGCTATCTGCCCCTCTCTGCTGCAATGCTCAATAACGTGAATAGGAGGTTTAGCAATCAATGATCCTTCTCAGTGTAACAGCACAGCACTGTGCACTCCTGCCTTTCCCTAATGCTGATGTGAGTAGCAATTGCAGTGTAACGCTGTGGTATGAGTTATTCACACACACGCAGTCCCGTCCTCTCCATCTGAGTGCATAGATTAAATGAAGAGAGGCAAGATGGCCGCTGATTATATAGGGGCTGTGACATCACAGGGGTCAGTGAACACTGATAGGCTGCATCTCACATGTGATTAAGGGTCAGCCCGCCTACCTTCATTCCAGCCGCTGTTTCCCGCCCTCCCATAATCCCCTGCCCCATGTACTCACATGTGGATCCGCCATCTTAGGTCCCCAATAGCCTGGAATGCTGTAAAATGGAGTTTAATGAAGCGATTTGCGCAATAGAATCGCGGCGATATTCGTATTCGTTGCAAATCGAATTTTTAATGAAATTCGTAACGAATTCGGGTTCATCAACTTCGATTCGCTCATCTCTAGTCAAAAGGTGAAGGTTCTTATATTTTTCATGGCTAAAACAGTGTTAAAAACTGTTATTCTTGTGGTCAAATGTATTAAACCTCTGATCAAATGAGTGAAATAACAGTTTGAACCTGACACCAGTGTGAACAGAGTCTTAGTGGTCTAGTGAAGCTTATGGACTTCTCATAACTATATATCTCTGTTGAACGGTATGATGGTCTCTTGTGAAACCCAAATGGTCTGGCTCTAAACCAAAGCCGATGGTGTTGTCTAAGGAGACCTTTTTTTTTACCCTTTAACCCTCTGCTAAGAGGATCTGTTTTTTTGACTGCAAGAGGCCACCAGGTTGCAGGTGGTGACTGTCTCAATAGGGCAAGTGACACAGACGAGTGGGGAGACACCCAGGAGCAGGCTGAGACTAGTGCTGTGTATTGGCTGAGGCCGTGGGCTAGCAGAAACAGACAAATAGGTGGTGGTGGACAGCACAGGTTTATAGTTAATCTAACACAGGAGAGGTATAGATGGCACAAGGGAACAGGCAGCATCAGTGTTAAGTTGGCAAGCTGAGATCATACACTGTAACAGAACTACATACAAATAACACCTGGAACTAGAACAAGGAACCTTACTGCTCAGTCGAGGATTGAAAAAAATGGATTGCCTGGGGACTCCTTTTTATAGAAATCATGGCTTTCAATAAGAGACCACTAGGGGTCCCCATACTATCCAACACATAATTCTGTCAAACTGCAGCATCATTTTTGTCCCAGCTAAAGCAAAGTTTGGGAAGAAGTCCAATAAGTGAGGGCGGGACTAGCACTCCTCTGTGCTCACTCCTGTCCTATCAAACTGCAGCATGAAAAAACAGAAAAGGGGTTTACAGAGCAGCCTGCAGTGATTTGATAAAGAGATACAGCACAGCACAGCAGACTCATGGAGGAAGTGAATGAATGGTGAGTGAGGGCGGGCTCAGTGCTTGCCTCGGACACGCACCTTCTTGATCAGTGGATGTCAGAATGAGTGAGCAGCAGAACACAGGGATTTATGAGTCAAATACAAAAGCTAGGTACATAAAAACACGTAAAGCATCTGCATGACCTAGTGAGTAACAAATAGAAGTATTATTATTATTATTTTTTTTTTTTAATGACAGTTTAGTTCACAAACAAGTCGAAATAAAGAGTCAAAATAAAGAGTTAACTTTATTTTCCTTAAGGAAATTCATGAACTATTTGTGGGTCCAGGAACCCCCGGTTGAGAGTCTGTATATTAGATTTCTTGGCTTTCCGCAGAGGACGAGGTTTTTGTACATTTTTTTTCTTTGTGTATGTTTATTGGATTCAATTATGATAATTATCAAAATTCTGCAACTCATCGACATGAGAACAAGAGAACATACTAGCAAACTTATGTCAGGGCCTAAAAATACATTTGCTGTTTTTCAGATGTTCTTGTTTAAGTGGTATTTTGATGATGTGGTTGTTAAGTGCTTTGTATATGACTCATCATCAGGCGCAACAATTACGCCACGATTTTTGTGCTCTGCCGAATCCTGCTTGGTACTATTGTTTATATATGCAATAGTCTACTTTTAAGGGGTTAGTTAGTACTGCGGTATATGACCGTCTATTGACTCACCTTTCCAAACAGCATGTCTCCAGCTGTTGCAAAACTACAACTCCCAGCATGCCCGGACAGCCTTTGGCTGTCCGGGCATGCTGGGAGTTGTAGTTTTGCAACAGCTGGAGACACGCTGTTTAGAAAACACTGCGATAATACTGTTTTGTCTTTCTCAGGCCTTCTTTTTGTGTTTGTTTTTTCTGCGCTGCACAATATTTTTATTTGTTTTTTTTACTTTTTTTTTTCTTCTTAAACTGCCCCATGGCAATAGATGTGGCAGAAAATAATGGCGTTCAGTTTTTCAAAAGCAGTGGTGCAGTGCCCATATAGGCAGACCACGCAAGCGCTATGGGACCTGTGGGACCTGACTGCAATTGTGTGGTTTGCCTCAGCCAATAAGCAGCCTGGAGCTGCCCCACCTCCTGCACCAGACGCTGGTGCCCGCTCTCTGCCAACAGCATGTGTTCCATCCCTCCAGCCCCTCTCCCAGCCACTGCTGCTGCCGAGGGAAGAAAGTGGAGGCAAGTATTTCCCATGTACGACAAAGGGTGGGTTGTGGGTGGGATCCGAAGAGCGGGAGTTGAGATGGGAGGAGAAGGTGTCCGTCTTGGAGAATTTTTGCTAGGAAGCCCCCTTAATTGTTACTTAAATTAAAGGGTTTATCCAGTAAAAAAACCTTTTTTTTATATATTTCTACTGGTTCCAGAAAGTTAAACAGATTTGTAAATTAGACAATAATGCAAAGATACTGCTCTATCCCCGTGTCCTGGCTTCTGTGCTGCAGACCCGTTCCCTTCCACGTGCAAACAGTAGGAAAATGGAAGACGTCCAGCACCAGGAAGGCAGGTAAAAACGTATTTATTGAGGTACAAAAATAACAAACAGCATATAGAGGAGCGTAGTGCCTACGCGTTTCAGGATAATGAGCCCTTAGCCATGACTAAGGGCTCATTAGCCTGAAACGCGTAGGCACTACGCTCCTCTATATGCTGTTTGTTATTTTTGTACCTCAATAAATACATTTTTACCTGCCTTCCTGGTGCTGGACGTCTTCCAGATTTGTAAATTACTTCTAATAAAAAATCTTAATCCTTTCAGTACTTATGAGCTGCTGAAGTTGAGTTGTTCTTTTCTGTCTAAGTGCTCTCTGATGACACCTGTCACGGGAACTGTCCAGAGTAGAAGCAAATTCCCATAGCAAACCTGAGACAAGCAGTTCCCGAGACAAGCAGAGATGTCAGCAGAGAGCACTGTTGCCAGACAGAAAAGAACAGCTCAACTTCAGCAGCTGATAATTATTGGAAGGATTAAGATTTTTTAATAGACGTAATTTACAAATCTATTTAACGTTCGGGAGCCAGTTGATATAATTTTTTTTTACCTGCAGTACAATCTGCAGGTATCATGTTATAGAGCAGGAGGAGCTGAGCAGATGATATACACAATACAGTCCAATCTGCAGGTATTAGGTTATAGAGCAGGAGGAGCTGAGAAGATGATATATACAATACAGTCCAATCTGCAGGTATTCGGTTATAGAGCAGGAGGAGCTGAGGAGATGATATATACAATACAGTACTATCTGCAGACATCATGTTATAGAGCAGGAGGAGCTGAGCAGATGATATATACAATACAGTACTATCTGCAGACATCATGTTATAGAGCAGGATGAGCTGAGCAGATGATATACACAATACAGTCCAATCTGCAGGTATTAGGTTATAGAGCAGGAGGAGCTGAGAAGATGATATATACAATACAGTACAATCTGCAGGTATCATGTTATAGAGCAGGAGGAGCTGAGCAGATAATACATACAATATAGTACAATCTGCAGGTATCATGTTATAGAGCAGGAGGAGCTGAGCAGATGATATATACAATACAGTACAATCTGCAGGTATCATGTTATAGAGCAGGAGGAGCTGAGCAGATAATACATACAATATAGTACAATCTGCAGGTATCATGTTATAAAGCAGGAGGAGCTGAGCAGATGATATATACAATACAGTACAATCTCCAGACATCATGTTAGAGAGCAGGAGGAGCTGAGCAGATGATATATACAATATAGTACAATCTGCAGGTATGATGTTATAGAGCAGGAGGAGCTGAGCAGATGATATATATAATACAGTACAATCTGCAGGTATCATGTTATAGAGCAGGAGGAGCGGAGCATATGATATATACAATACAGTACAATCTGCAGGTATAATGTTATACAGCAGGAGGAGATGAGCAGATGATATATACAATACAGTACAATCTGCAGGTATCATGTTATAGAGCAGGAGGAGCTGAGCAGATAATATATACAATACAGTACAATCTGCAGGTATCATGTTATAGAGCAGGAGGAGCTGAGCAAATGATATATACAATACAGTACAATCTGCAGGTATCATGTTATAGAGCAGGAGGAGCTGAGCAGAATGATATATAGTTTTATTGGAAAGGTTCCAGAAAACTTCTCATTTATTCATGTAAATCTCTGCTCATTCTGAGCTAAGTAGTCATATGGTGGTCCTACTTAGTGATTGGCAGCTCTTTGTGTATAAGTGGGCATAGATTGTGCTGAGTAGGATTTAAAACTCCTCGACCCCAATGCTAAGTATTTACTAAGCCCCCAGTATACTGTACCATGGGCCGTTCAATAAAACAGTATCTTTGTAGTAGTACATAGCCTTTCTGTCCTCACCGCTACCAGGGCCTGGGGATACTGATACCTCTGCACCCCTATCGCTATTTCCATAGAGTACCTCAAGTATGAGAAAAGAAGTAAAGAAGTTGGCCAGTATAAGGAAAATAATTAGCATAAAATCCTATATAAACCCAAGTTTAATGGTAAAATTAATCCATTTCCTTCCTATACAGGGTTCATCTCAGGGACTCTGTGTATTAGCGATGCCATCTGAAATATTTGCTTTTGGAGAAACTACTTTTAGTAGAAAATATTAGCATTTATTTCAGATGGGGCATTAACATGAGGTATATTCTAGAGGGACGACAGCTGTTGTGCTTAACAGTCTCCGGAGGAGGGAAAATATGCCTGTGCTCTGGATTTTATTCCTGGCGATTATACCGCGCAGGATAAGGACATATTGTTTTGTTTTGGTTGAATGTTATTACTGTAAGTCGTATTTTTAGGCAATTAAATAAATATGTAAATAATGTTTAGCAATAAATAATAATCCTTATGCAAAATCGCCGGTCATCCTGTTTAAGATCTACGTCCTCTTAACAATGGGTTGACGTTGCAGTATTTCAACAATTCACATTTTTGGATTTGCTATTCGCACTTGTTTGACTAGATAAGAGTGGATATAAATACGATATTTAACCGTATTGTAATAACTTCTAAGGTGTTGTCTGGTTTAGAAATCCTCCATATACATGCTCAGATAACAGAGAAGGGCCCTTATTCGGGATCCTCATCTTTAAGGGTGGCCATACATTTTCAATAATACTTATAATAATAAATTAATAATTTCACCGGAAATTCAGAATTGTGAATGTGAGTGCAGAATCCCATAGAAGTCTATGGGCTTTCATATGAGGCTATACTCCGCAAGCGGAAATTCTTCTGTTTGGATAGACCTAAGAGTTTGCGGTATTGTATTTTAGAGAAAAGGTGTAGCATGGGTCAAGTCTTGGAGACGAGAGCGAGAGGTTCGGATTATAGGAGATATTAGTCTAACATCATTAGCAAAGCAGAGAGCATGTGTAGGATGGTAGACAGAGATGAGGGAGGGGGCATGTACCTCCTCTTTCCCCTTGCTCTGCGGACGCAAGTTTTCACGGGGGCGCAAAATTCCACCTCACACCGGCCTGTTACACTTCGAGCCGTGTCGGTCGCCCGGTGCCCCTGTTGCTATGGCGCCCTTTGCGGCCACACAGCTTGCACACCCCAAAGGCCGGCCCTGCGAACGCTAGTACAACAATCCCAAGAGAAAGATGAAACATTGGATTGGAGGGTTTTACTATCTAATACTCGAAGAAAAAAGGTAAAGATTGACACATTTGGACACACAGTTGTCTGTAGCCCTTCTCAACAATAATAAGGGATTAGTAGGGGCATCAGAAGTCATACCCACAAAGATCTAACACCACAACACACAACTGCGTCATGCATCAGCTGCTGGAAGCTCTTATTGTCTACTTTTTATTTACCACAGTCTTGGTGGGGAGAAAAAAAAATCGTCTTATTCCATTATCCTCGTAAAGCATGACAGAGTTCTGTGCTGTATACTTACCACAAAATTAAACAGAATCCTCTGAGAGAGAGATTGAAAGAGCCTAAATAAATGGACTCTGCAAAAAATCAATACACAACAAATGTTTGTTGGTTCAGACAATGTTCTATTACTTTGTGCAGATAAAACATAATAGAATTCAATTACAGTATATTGGTGAACTGCTCCTAACTTGGTGTGTAACATACATATGTCTGTGTGTTTGTGTGTGTGTGTGTTTGTGTGTATATATATATATATATATATATATATATATATATATATAAAGTGTGTGTGTGTGTGTATGGTGGCCCAGCACAGGAGTTGCACCCCTGTACCCTTGCTGTCCTGTCAGGCGGACTCTATTGCGGTGTCCCTTGAGTCCCTCTTTAATCTATGTAATGTAAATGGTTAATTATACCTTTTGTTTTCTATTATGATGTATGTATACTGTTATATGCCTTTAAAAACTGTTACCAAGTGTTGCAACCAAGGAAGGTACCAGTGACAAATATGGTGACCTATGAGACCCCTCCAGAGTCTCCCCCTTATAAACCCTGGGAGGAGCTAGCTAGTTAGTTCGGTGCTGAGTGCAGTGAAGTCAAGAACAGTGATGAGCGGCAGGGACCATATTCGAATTTAAGATATTTTGTGAATGTATGGATGAATATTCGCCCCATGTTCGCGAAATTCGCATATTCACTATGTTCGTTCTCTTTTTTTTTTTTTTGCATGCGAAAATTCGTAATGAAATTCTCATAGTGTGCATGTCCAATTATATCTTTCACGTAAAAGAAGGGAGGGATCAGTGTCCTCTGACTGGAAGTGCCGATATTCGCATATATTCGGAAAAAAAAATGAATATTCGTCATTACCAATATATATCACTGTTTGCTAAATATTCGCAAAGTGCCGATATTCGCAGTAAAAATTTGCATTTCGAATATTCGTGCTCAACACTAGACTGGAGAGAGTTTCTGGTGTCCTGAGGAGACCCAAGGCCTACCACGCAGCCAGGCCTCTACCAATCCAGTGCCCCACAGATGAAAGTCAAAACCTGGTAAGCTACATATGGGTGAAGTCAGTATAGTCAAGTCAGTCAAGATCAGTCTGTACCAAGTCAGGGTGGGCCTGCAGCAATTAATCCAAGTCTATTACAAGTCCCAGCGAGCCCTAAAGTCTCTGAAGTCACTGGTCACCTCCTTGGGCCTAACTGAGCTGTCAAGACTATTACATCTCTCTACCTCAGTAAAGCTGCCGTTGTTCCATAACTTGGCGTCAGAGTCATTATTTGCCCCATGCGTAGCCCAGGATCCAGCGGCCATACCTTCAGGTGGTGTAGAGGTAAAATCACACCCTGGTGCCATGAACACAAAGGGTTAATGTCATTTGCCCCTAGAGTAATAACATCTGCCCTCATTACACCCCACCACATGTGTGTGTATGTAGTTATATATATATATATATATATATATATATATATATATATATATATTGATCAACACTTTTGTTAACTCTAGTCATAAAAGTATAAAAAGTGCAGAAACTTTTTGAATGTTATAAATATAAGAATGTGTATACATATGTGCAATCTTGTAAATTTGGCCTCCGTGCATCAGATTTGTTTTACCAGCACATTTCACAAATGCTCAATCTGATAGATATTGGGAGACTTCACTTCTTCTTTGTCATGTTCCTCAAACAATTCCTCAACAATTTTTTGCAGTGTGGCCACGGAATTATCTAATCTTGCTGAAAGAGAGAACTGACTTAAGGGAATTAGTGTCATAAAGTAGGAACTTGGTCTGCACTATTACAATTACAGCTGGGGTCCCGCCGCAACTGCCAAGACTGGCATTGTACCGGTCTCGGCAGCATTAATCCCATAGATGCCATGATCCTTCCTGATCACAGAATCTATGGGGTGGACAGGGGGAGGGGGCCCCCAGTTCACCAATGGTGATCCCACGATGCAAAGGCAGGATCCTGTTGATTGCCATGGCAGCAGGAGACCAGCTGATGGCCTCCTATCTGCCTAGTATGGCAGGCTGGATCGCACAGGCTGAATGTCAGTGTAATACTCACAGTTATAGTGTGCTGCTGTATAGATGTACTGCAGCAATATTTAACCTGTAAAAAGTAAAAAACATAATTAATAAAGTGTGAAAAAATATATATATATGCCATTTCCCAATAAAACCCTATGTTATGACCCAAAAAAAAAAAAAAAAAAAGACCAAAGCTATACATAATAGGTATTGTCACATCCGTAATGACTTGTTCAATAAAACGATAATTGTATTCATCCCGCACGGTGAAAGCCGTTTAAAAAATATGCCAAAAACATAAATTTTGGTCCAAAACGTAGAATAAAGAGATCAAAAGGTAGCATAAATCTCAAAAATGGTACCAATAAAAAGAACAGATTGCCTTGCAAAAAATAAGCCCTCACGTAATATGTTTGGACAAAAAAAGTCAGAACATGGCAACACAAAAAAAGGTAGAAAAAAGGATTTTGTTGAGAAAAGGAAAAAGAACACAAAAAGCTATATAAATTGGATATTTCCATGATTAGACTGACCCACAGAGTATAAATAACATCATCTTTATCATACAGTGAATGCCATAAATATAAATCATTTAAAAAACACCAGAAATGTTTCGAACGTTTCACAACATTTTGGATATTTCACAAAAAGATTTACCACAAATTTAAAGTACAATATATCACAAAAAAAATTAGGCTTGGTCATTAAGATAAAAACAGGCCGCATCCTTAAAGGGGTACTTCACTCCCCAGCGTTCAGAACATTTAGTTCCAAATGCTGGTGCGGGCTTCGGGGGTCACCAGACATCACACCCCTCCCATAGACTTGCATTGAGGCGTTGGTTTGTGACGTCACGAGGGGCAGAGTGTGACATCACAAGGGGACATGGCGACTCCCAAAGCCCACACCAGTGTTCAGAACTAAATGTTCTGAACGCTGAGGAGTGGAATACCCCTTTAAGGGATGTGACATTGTGGCAAGGGAAGGGTGTATTTCCCTAGCTAACCCTGGAGAAACCTCCACCTGTTGCCTAATTAATGAGGTAGCAGAAAGGGGAAGTCTGTTTAAAAGGAAGACAGAAAGAATAGTTGGGGCTCTCCCCAGAAGACAGCAAGGTTGCTGTAGGGGAAGGCAGGGGTCCTGGTGAGGAACAGTGAAGTGTGGATGAGACACACAGCATGATGTTGCAAACGCTGTGTGTGAACAGTGAGTAGAAGGTTGCAGGAGAAACCAAATTTAACTGGCCGGGAAAAGCCCAGTGCACGCTGGATTATTAAGTTAGTGACTAGACGGTCTAGGGTTTTGTTTGTTCCTGTCTTATTTTTTTTATTTATCCTGCAATCTATCTAATAAAGCTGGCGAGGAGCCGGACTTGCATAAAGTACTGTTGTTTGCCTGCTGATTGAAGTGGAAACGTGTCCTGTGGCGGTGTCAAGGACGATCCCAGAGCTATCCCAGGGAGAAATCCTTACAGGGGTTAAGGATTCCTTCCTTGCTATCTCAAAAGTCTTCAAAAAATTGCTTCTTTATTTCTCAAAGGGGTAATGTATATCTTTCAATAGCGTGCCAAGGAGGAAACGGAGATTCATTGGCCATTTATGCTCCACTGGAAATTCTGGGAAGAAATCTCTCTGGTAGCATGTCAAGTAAATACTTGGCTCCCTTAAGAAGCCTTTGAGCATTGCCCAGTTACGACATCCATAGTTTCTAAAAATTAACTTGAATATATGACTTTTTATTTATGAAGCAGGTCTGCGGAGCCCTGAAAAGTCAAGTTCCCAATTTCGAAACAAAACTTTTTGATGTAAACTGGCTTTATACTGTTGGTACAATGGCTCCTATATTTTCTTAGGAGGGCACATTATTATTTAATTTCTCTCTAGGGAGGACTTTTTATTCCTTTGTTATTTGGTAATGTATCCAGCGGAATAGTAAACTATTTATGTCTTCGCTCCACTGCTTTCACTTTGTTTAACAAATTTAAAAGCAAAAAATCGTAAATTAAAGCAGACTAGTGAATTATACAGTGTCCGTCTCAGATCTTGTCTAGTGCCTTTCTTATATTTATCGCTTATATTTTGCCTTTAGCACATGATGTGCCTGATAGTAAGGACATTAGAGTCGTGGGACATATCCAGATATTAAGTATTTAAAGATGGTGACCATAAATGGGGAAGGGAGACATCTTTTGCTTTTACATGCTTCGTTACGATGCCAATGGAGTGGAATGTGTGTGGTCTCTAAGTCCCATGCACTATTTTTCTTGTGCCAAGCTGAACAGATGTAGCGAGCAGGAGATGATAGCTAGCAGGTGAATTAAGGACAGCAGTGTGCTAGATAACCCCGGTCCCTGCTGTGGTCCACCACATCTCATCTTGTAACCAATTACTCAAACAGATCCTCTGCTCACTTCAATTGTATAGAAATAGTCCATAATGCTAAAGGGGTTTTTCTACCATGGTAAGTGATAGCTTATCTCTACTGAGATCTACAGTAAGATCCACTGAATCCTAATCTAATAAAACAGCCCTCAATCCTCGTACACTTGAAGTCGTTACCCTTGTAAATTGACTAAGTCACCCATACTACGTTTTGGAATAAGGAAAACAGGCGCTCCATAGAGTAGTAACGTTTGCAATCCAATGGTGAGGTAATTATATAGATAAAATGCTCACCCTGGGTAGTTGTGAAACTTCATACACAACAATGATGTAGGCGTAGAAATAGGTTAGGTCGTCTGCTGCTCTCCGGTAAATATCAGGCAAAGGAATACAAGGCTTCAGAGGGAACCCGGCTCCACGGCGCTGAACGACCACAACAGGTGAAGGATTAAAAGTATTTATTTGTCCAGAATGCAACGCGTTTCGTTGCGCATGCACAGCTTCATCGTTTAGCGCCGTGGAGCCGGGTTCCCTCTGAAGCCTTGTATTCCTTTATACCACGTTTTTGGCTCTTGCTGAAGTTTGTGTATATAATCCCTTGTGGCAGGGGTCAAGTCCTGAGAAAAAAGTGTGGTAACTTACCCAAGATTTCCACTTAAAGGGATGCTCCGCCCCTAGACATCTTATCCCCTATCCAAAGGATCTTAGCTACGGCACTCCAGATATCCAGTGCCTGGAGTGAACTTTGCTCCGTTCCGGAAGACTGGCGATGCGGGGTGGAGGCTTGTGACATTACGGCCATGCCCTGCAACGTCACTGCCACACACCCTCAATGCAAGTCTATGGGAGGGGGCGTGACGAGCCACTGGAGCAGCACCCGATGCTCTAAATGAACGCCGGGTGCAGCAGGATAAAATGTCTAGGGCCAGAGTACTCCTTTAAGGGCTGTTCTGCAGGACTCTTGCTAATGGGAATGGTGTTACTGCTGTGGAAAAAGTTCAGGAATTCAGTTCCCATGTGTTCCTGCAGGACTTAAAGGGTAGCACCCACCATCCTATTTTTTTTTTTTTTTGCTAGCCCGTTGACCCCCCCCCCCCCCCGCTACGGCACTAGCCCGTTCCCTCCCCCCCCCCGCCCCGCATACCCCATTCCCTCATTACACTTGCAGTTACTGCAGAGTCCGGCAGCGGGCGCGCAGGGACAGCGGCGGCAACGAGGCGGCGGGGGCGATGTGCGGGAGGAGTGGCCTCCCAGCCAGTGGCCGGGGAGCCAATGCTCTCGCTCCTGCCTGTCTGATTGACAGGCAGGGAGCGAGTGCAGCCTAACTGAAAAAGGACTGATTGCCACTCCAAAATCAGTCCTTTTTCAGTAGCCGTTTTTTTAATGTAAATTAAACCTTTTTAATGAAAAAAAAAAATAAAAGTATATTAGAGATATGTTGTAGTACATAAGTACTACAACATATCAAAAAATTAATTTGGTGACAGTGCCCATTTAAGCCCTGCTTATGCTACCTCATGGTTTGCATTTCAAGGCTAGACATCTGGATTTGTTACCATGTCCCAAAGCCATACGTTGTGTTATGTATCTATGTTCTTGAACATAATGTGAGTTTTACTGCCATTATATACCAGGAGTCAGATGAGGGTGAGCAGTGGGAAATACGCTGTGTATCCCTCGCTTACCATTCACACAGGGCTTTCCAGCGGCAGCCCTATATGTGTAGTGAGTTTTGGAGGCGGAGCCGCGCTTCACAGTCAGGCCGACACACAGCCCCGCCTCCCAAACTCACTGCACACATAGGGCTGCTGCAGAAAGCCCTGTGTGAATGGTGAGCGAGGGATACACAGCGTATTTCCAGCTGCTTTTGCAGATTTTGCGCAGTGTGAAATACGCTGTGTATACGCCAAATGGGAACGTGCCCCTAATAATTGATGATCTACAAAGCTAGACACACAGGGCTCTAAAAATCCTGCCGAGTTTCTCAATTAAGCAACAGAAATGTTAGGGAAACCATAGTTCCCATGTGAATTCTTATCTTTGATCACCTGATGTCTCTGCATTGTAGTTTTTTGAATTATAAATGTCATGGACAAAGTGTCTGGTCCTTGTATTGAAGATCCCTAAATCTGCTTAGCCCTGTGTTTTGCTGTTGTCACTAAATATCTTAGAGGCTATATGCACACACGTTTTTTAGAGGCTATGTTCACACACAGTTTTTAAAGCCTCATTTTGAGGTTGCCAAATGGCTAAAATTTTATTAGCTTTTTAACTTTCTTAAAACTTTTGATAATTTTTTTATTTTTTATTTTTTTAGCTTTTTTTCCAACTGCTTTTGCAGCCAATTTTTATAGCCACCTTTAGCCATCTTTTCGACAGCAGAAAAAATATGGTCTACGAAGTGTTTATATAATTTTGATCCGTATTTTGGACCATTTAAGGCCCAAAATACAGTTGGAACTATAAAATGTAAAGCCCTATTTAGATCAGTAGAACTTAATAGTTAAAATATATAAATTTTGGTCACTTTTGGTGAAAAAAGAGCCCATAAAAACCTTAAGCTGGTACCAAAGGCAATGGAACATGTTGGGTTTCTCACACACTTATCCATCATGCTTCCTCATTTGGTTTGATGTCCACATATCATGATTCCCTGTACCTGAGAGGTTGCTTTTGTGTTTTTTGTACTTGTGATAGTATTGTGTTATTTATTGCCACTGATCAGGGGCACTGTTATTGCATAGGCAAACACTTTATGGCAATTTTGGGAGCTGTTTATTACAGCTTTTGGGGAGTGAGTTTCACTGGGGTGGGATTCATGGTCCCTACCCTTTGGTTTGTGGAGTTTGCTCTTTTTTTATAGCAACTTTTAATTGGTTTTAGAGAGCTTCCTTGTACTGTCAGTATTTCGATAAAGATTTTGCATACTATTGATATGGTGTGTGCCACCTTCAAGGGTTACACCACTGGCCAGCGTTCGGAACTAAATGTTCTGAACGCTGTTTTCGCACTGTGGGGGTGGGCCTCGCCCCTCATGGTGCCACGGCCATGCCCCCTCAATGCAAGTCCATGGGAGGGGGCGTGATGACCACCTCATAGACTTGCATTAAGAGGGTGTGGTCGTGACACCACAAGGGGCATGGCCGACCCCCTGCAGCACGAAAACAGCCTTCAGAACATTTATTTCCGAATGCTGGGCAGTGGAGTAACCCTTTCATGTACATGGGTAACCTTTTTCACAACCACCAGTATTGAAGTGAGATACTGAACTGTATTGGATCGTATTGTATTGGAAGATTTGCCTTTCCTCAAGTAAAGACCAATTGCACCTCCTCCTCTTCTCTCTGTGTCTGATATTCCTGCACTCACACCCTCTTGGGTGCCCCAATTTCACCAGCAAACCACAGTACCGTGGTGTGCCCCAGGGGTACCTGCTCCCCACTACTACTAAGTCAACGCCCTTCATTGGGAAAACCTTGTGAAAACTATGGGAATATGTTTTTTACTGTACCACTACTTGAGCCATGTGTGACGTAACCAATTCCTCTATAATGGCAAGAGGAGAGCCACAAGTACGAGCAGGCCCACAACATCTTGCATCACCCTTAGGCTGCCACATATCTAGGGCATTTGTGTGTGTCCTCTTGCAAATCTTCTGGACACAGGATTGACAACTCAGGTGGAAGCCAGGAGCAAGAAGGGTTTTTCCTTAGCTTCCGTAAAGGGGGGCTAGTAATCAGCGATCCATGCAAGTGCCCAGGGCCGGCTCTGCCTAAAGGCAAAATAGGCAGCCGACAAGCACGCACTCTTGATGGGGGCACCGCTCTGCCCGCAGCCATAAAGATATCCAGCATTCGAAGCACCCACCAATCCAGCAAAACCCCTCCACCCCAGTAGTAAGGTGATTACATGAGGAGGTGGTTTGTTACAGTGTGTCACCCCAGTAGTAAGAAGATTACATGAGGATGGGGTTTGTTACAGTGTGTCACCCCAGTAGTAAGGTGTGTCGTGTCAAAGGGTGGAGCCAATGGGCGGGGTCAAGGGGCGGCAAAATTAGCTTTTGCCTAGGGTGGTAAAAATCCTTGCATTAGGCCTGCAGGTGCCTTATGGCTTAGATAGTTGAGGAGGATTATGGGGCCCGTTTCCCTTTATGGAGGGTTTGCCCATCCTGATGCACTTTTTGTGTGGCAAGTTGCTCTTCATATATGCACTTGGCAAATAGAGAGTCAGGGTCTATTCACATTCGCAAGCAGAAATTCAGAAGTGTGAATGGGAGTTCGGAATCCCATAGAAGTCTATGGACTTTAATCTGCAAGCGGAAATTCTGCCATGTGAATAAACCCTAAGTACTTGGGCTTTCAGAAAAATGGCACTTTTTATTTCCCTTCCTATGATTTACAAGTAAAAACGTTTATTACTGCAGATAGATACATAACCCCAGGCAAGTAAAACGTGACACATCGGATTTGCATTTTTGTATTCCTCATAAGGTAAACAAGAAACATTTGCTCTGATTTTGGATGCTGCATCGGTTCCAAGGAAAGTTGTTAGAGCCAGACGTGCGTGCAGCTGTTCTAAAGCCGGAATGAACATTTCCACCGAGTACAGGCCGTTTCTTTTTTTTGTATAGGAAAGCTGATGAGTTAACAATGACATAAGATTCCTCGAGCAGGTGGCTGACTATATTAGCTCAACTGTTCCGTATCATCTAATGGACTTATGGCAGATTATATAATGCCGTTCGTCCGAAGACCCCATATAGCTATAGCAAAGATATAGCAAAGGTGAATGAGTCATATAAGAGATAAAGATAATACCGTAGGTTTACTAGCAGTGTAGAACCATAGATAACCAGCAAAGGTATAAAAACCAAACTGAAACAAACAGCATTTGAATAAGAAATAATTGCCCACACTATAAATGAATATAGAGCTTAGCTATAAAGTAGACATGTGCAATTAGTTTCGTAACGAACACGGAACAAAACAAATTTTCCCGTTTTCGGATGTTCGTTATGAAAAGAATGCATGAAAAAAAAAATTACAAAATCCCGAAAAAGCATACGAATATGAATATACAGTTAACGAATATATTTGTTAACTAACGCATAACGAATATGCATGTTAACGAACAACGAATGCATTCATTATCAGTATACGAATGTTGGGGCCATGCATCAACTGCTATCCGGATAGCAGTTGAAACAGCCCCGGCAGGTTCACTCACCTTTCCGCACTGCTCCGGGCCTTCCTCCCGTGGGTCCTGGGCTGGTCCGGGGCCTTCAAACGGGTCTCCATCTGACGTCGTCATGACGCCGTCGCACATGCCGTCCCGTCATCCAATAGGAACGGCGTGCGGCAGCGACGTGATGACGTCGCTACGGAGGCCCAGTAAGGCCTTGCGGCAGACAACGGAGGACCGGAGAAGACCAGGAGAACCCAGCAGAGCCCAGCGGAGTACCGAAGAGGACTAGAAGAGGTCAGCGGAGGCCCGGGGACACCATCGGGAGCAGCGGGAACAGGTGAGTAGGACTTTACTTTTTTACATTGCACGAATCCCTCAACATATGAATTACCATCGTATGTTGAGGGATCACTAGACATGTGCAGAACCAAAAATCAGAATTAACTTAACGAATGCATTCGTTGTTTTCAACGAATTAACGAATGCATTGGTTGTTTTCAACGAATGCATCCGTATTTTAAACAAATGCATCCGAACATGAAAAAAATTTTCGCGGATGCATCCGAAAACCGAATATGACGAATGCACAGCATTCCGAATATTCACAGAACCGAAATTTAAAAATAAAATTTTTAACGAACATAACGGAAAAAAAACAACATTTTTGGTTCTGCACATGTCTACTATAAAGTAACACCACCATTAAACAATGTCACTTCTATGTGTCCACCATCCATCAGAGTTGCAGATGAGATTTAAAGGGGTACTCCGCCTCTAGACATCTTATCCCCTATCCAAAGGAAAGGGAATAGAATGTCTGATTGAGGGGGTCCCACCGCTGGGGATCCCCGCGATCTCGGCTGCAGTACCCCAGACATCCGATGCACGGAGCGAACTTCGCTCCCTGCCGGATGACTGGCAATGTGGGGTGGAGGCTTGTGACGTCACAGTCACGCCTGCTCGTGACGTCACAGTCATGCCCCCTCAATGCAAGTCTATAGACTTGCATTGAGGGGGCATGGTCGTGACGTAATGAGAGGGGCGCGGTCGTGACGTCACGAACATCCGGTGCTGCACCCGATGCTCTAAACAAACACTGGGTGCAGTAGGGAGATCACGGGGATCCCCAGTGGCAGGAACCCTGCTATCAGACATGTTATTCCCTATCCTTTGGATAGGGGATGAGATGTCTAGGGGCAGAGTACCCTTTAAAGTTTAGATTCTAGTGCTTGTTTATGCAGCAAACACTATTTAACACATTTGCGTGATGGCTTTTACTGAAAATTGCTTCTCTTTGTATATGTACTATACACCTAAAAGGAGAAAAACAGAGCTAATTTCTTCCAAATTACAACTTGGTTCCATTCATATCAATGGAATACCTCACTGAACCTGAGGACAGGTGTGGTGCTGTTTTTGGAAGAAATTAGCTCTGTATTTCTAAGGCTATGTTCACACGGTGGATTTTTTTGGAATGTTTACCCCGGAAATCTGCATAGGTAATTCTGCAAACAATGGACACCGACAGAACATGCCGGCACTAGGACCACTCGGAAATGCACTGTCTCCATAGATGGCACTGCATTTCCAAACAGATTTTGCAGAAAGAATTGATGAGGCAAATCTTTCTGTGGAGGTAGGAATCAGAATTTCTGCGGCAGATGTTTCCACTGTGGAGATTCCACCTTGTGCATGTTGCAGCAGAATTCCATTGAAAGCTATGGCATTCTGCTGCAACAGGATTTCCAAGCAGAATTTTTCATAGGACCCCAAGCTAATTCTTGAATGCCCCCCTTCCTCCAAGTTTCTTAACAATAGACTGCATTTCAGTAATGATACAATCATCATAACTAATTTTACTTAAGGAGAATCTGACAGCTAGTTCACCCATTATAATGCTTTAAAAGAAAGTCCTTACTTTAATCCATACAGTAGTTGTATTGTTAAGGCAGGTTAATCTTCTAGCTTCTAGAGGAGGGGAGCCATCTCACTGCGCTCCCCTGCCTCCTCCATATTCACTATCCTGCACCCTTGCTTAATATGCTAATGTCTGCCGGGAAGGTAGCAGTGCCAACGCTCTGCTAAGGCCCCTTTCACACTACCGTTAGGCACCTGTAAAAACTCCCGTCATGAACTCACGTCAGAAAGTCCTCATAACGGTTGTCATAAAATCCCATTCACATCAATGGGATTTTTTGACCATCCTGCAGCACCAGTTATGTCCTGTTACGACTAACATCTATTATTTGTGACGGCACAAAAGACGGTGCATGCACAAATTTTTGTCCCGTCAAAAATAACGGTGGAATTACGTTAAAATGTTAACACTAAAGTCTATGGTTGATGGATGTTCACAATTGACATCTGTTAGTGCCTGTTATTTTAATGTTTGTTATGATCCATTTTTTGTACTGGGCATGCTTAGAACATGGAAATAAAATAACGGACATAAAATAACGGACATAAAATAACGAATTTTGACCGAATGCCCATTAAAATAACGGAAATTGGTCATCCGTTATGTTCAGTTATTTTGTCTATTTTTTTTTTCATGACCTCTCTTAGCAGAAAAACATCTGTCAAAATGCAGGAACGTGACGGTAGTGTGAAGGAAGCCTTAGAGTGATTATTACCCCTCCATTGTGCACAGCTGCGCAATACAGCTAGGAGATAAACCTGTCACAACACTACAACTACTGCATAGATTAAAGTTAGGACTTTTTTTTAAAGCTCCCTACCTGCACTATAGCGCAGTATATTGGGTTTAGTGCGGGTGAACTAGCTGTCAAATTCTCTTTAAGCAGAACAAAAGAGTGTTGGATTGTAGCATCTTCTAGGATAGTGGTCTCCAAACTGTGGCGCTCCAGATGTAGCAAAACTACAACTTCCAGCATACCCAGACAGCCAACAACAGTCCAGGCATGCTGGGAGTTGTAGTTTTCAACATCTCAAGGCCGTATTTTGGAGACCACTGTTCTAGGAGAAAGAAGAACAAGTACTACAGTACATCACAGAAAGCCACAAAAGGGTGCAACGTTCTTGCTTCTGAGTGGGCTCTTGAGCCCCCAGGACAAATACTATTGCTACAACTATAGTTGTGCCCATTGTTGTGAATTTCCACATATTCAAAATACATTTTTTTGAATATTTTAAAAATCTGAAATAATTATTTGAATTTTGCAGATGTTAAAAAATAAAATAGTGCAATGGAATGGTGGAGGAATTCTAAATATAAAGATTTCAGATTCTAGCGTTGAGCTTCTACGGAACATCATTGCACTAAAGGCAACTACTAAACCTTTTCCCTTCATCTGTCTCTATAAATCACTTTTATCATGTCACAATTTGTTCTACAAGGGTACGTTCCCACACGGCGTATTTTGCTGCGTATTTGCTGCGTATTTGGTGCTGCGTATTTTCCTACCCATTGACTTCAACAGAGAAAATAAAATACGCAGCAGCAAATACGCAGCAAATATGCCGTGTGGGAATGTACCCCAAAATTGTATTTCACTGGGGCATTATCTGTAATACCAGGCTGAGCTACATGGTGTGCTGTGTAGAAAAACTCACTGTGTAGAGGAATACATGTGTAGTACTATACTCTATGGCACCATCTAGTGGTACAAATGTAATGCAGTGTTAATAGAATATAACATATATTTGGGACAGTATTTGTTTTCTTAAAGGGGTATTCCAGGAAAAAACTTTTTTTTATATATCAACTGGCTCCAGAAAGTTAAACAGATTTGTAAATTACTTCTTTTAAAAAAATGTTATCCTTTCAGTACTTATGAGCTTCTGAAGTCAAGGTTGTTCTTTTCTGTCTAAATCCTCTCTGGTGACACCTGTCTCGGGAAACGCCCAGTTTAGAAGCAAATCCCCATAGCAAACCTCTTCTAAACTGGGCGTTTCCCAAGACAGGTGTCATTAGAGAGGATTTAGACAGAAAAGAACAACCTTAACTTCAGAAGCTCATAAGTACTGAAAGGATTAAGATTTTTTAATAGAAGTAATTTACAAATCTGTTTAACTTTCTGGAGCCAGTTGATAAAAAAGTTTTTTCCTGGAACACCCCTTTAAGGGTGGACTAGTTAAAGGGTGGGTCTCAATTTACACCTGGCTCCAAGCGCTGATTAATTTTCATTGGCTGCAGCTAAAGCAAGCGGTATACAGAGTGGCAGGAAGTCCCAAAGACTTAGTCTATGGGACTTTTGGTCATCCAGTACACTGCTCCCTTTAGCTGCAGCCAATGAAGATTACATGATTCTGAGAGGTACCCTTTAACTAGTCTACCTATCAGAAAACAAATATACAGAATATACTATTTGTTATTTATAGACAATGTAAAATACTGCACTAAATTTTCACCACTAGATGGTGCCATAGAGTATAGTACGCCGGATGCCTAAAGTCCTTTGTAGCCTGTGCTTCCAAGAAGATTTCTCTACACAGCACTCCATGTGGTAAAGCTTGGTAGTGCAGATAATGTCATAGTAAATGAAATACACTTTTTCTGGAACAATTTGTGACATGATGAAGGTGATTTACAAAGAGGGGTGCAGGGAGGCACCTTTTAAAGGGATACTCTGCTCCTAAATATCTTATCCCCTATCCAAAGGATAGGGGATAAGATGTTTGATCATGGGGGGTTCGGCCTATCTTTTAGATAGGGGATAAGATGTTAAGGAGCGGAGTACCCCTTTAATATATCTAAGACATGTTTTCTTTTTATTCTCTTTCTGCACTTGGATATAACTATAGTGACTACTAACTAGCCCTAGGACCTCAGAGGACACAATATTATCAATGGGGAGATTGGGGAGCACCTTCTAATTTTAGATTGAGGCCCAGGAGCTTTAAATCACACCTCTGCTTGGAGCCTCCATGGCTGTCCTGCCATGCTGGGAGTTGTAGTTTTGTAACAGCTGGAGGCACCTTGGTTGGGAAACACTATTTTGTGGACAGGATACATCAAATATAGCCATAGGAATCTATAGGTAAATAGGCTATGTCTATAGATTCATCTAAACAAAAGTAAAAAATAAGAAGTAATTCTAATTTAAAAGGGGTAATTCAGGATTAGAAAAATATAGCTGCTTTCTTCCAAAAACAGCGCCACTTTTATCCTCAGTTTGCGTGTGGTATTGCAGCTCAAATCCATTGCAGTACGGTTGAAAAAAGATACATGTCCATCAAGTTCAACCAAGGAGGTGAAGGGAAGTGATTGGAGTTAAGTTGTAATACCACTCACAGCCTAAGGACAGATGAGGCACTGTTTGTGGAAGAATGCAACTAGGTTCTTCTAAACCTAATGTATATTTTCCTATGTCACAAAATGTGCAAAACTCCTAAGATAGATCCCATAAAGGGTTCCGTACACAGAACATGTTACTTTATAGTAACCAGTTATTAACAACAATGTGATATTTAAACCAGACAATTTTTAATTAGTGCAGAAATAGAAAACGCAAGAAATATGTGCAGCACACCCTGTGGCTTTGCATGGTATTGCAAATGAAATCTAAACTTACTAAATTTCTAAGGCTGGCTTGGTGTATAGACTTCTTAAAAAATGTAGCGCATTTATAAAATACTTAATAAGCTGGAAGCAGACAGTGCTGTAGGCCATAGTGAGATGTGAACAATTAAATTGATCTTTGAGGAGCTCTTACTTTCCGCACCATCTGCACTTGTTTCCATTTGATAGGCTGACATTAAGGCAGGACAGAGCCGCTCTGCATCGTGTAGCGGTCCCAACCCATTACTGGCTGGAACACGGATTCACTAGAGCTTCACTTTAATTGCCTGGTATTAAAGAAAGTCTTGAGTGGTCTGATTTACGTGTCTCGATATTTATTGTGACATCTTTTGTACGTAACAAAACATACAGAGTATCGTCGGCTTGACAATAATTGCTCCTTTTATAGTAGTTTTCAGACGTATTACATCTCCATGGGAAATTTGGTGCATGTGCATTATTGAATTTGCATAGAAATCCAATCTCATGCCAAATATTTCATATATTCTCCCCGTGTATGATGACACAAGTCTTCACCGCTTTTCCATTACTGTTTATTTTCTTCCTGAATGATAAACCCCGAAGCAAAAGATGTTTGTAAAGCAATTGTGTGTCATAATTTGTATTTTTGGCTACAGGAAACGGGGCCTTTGTAATATAAATCCAGTTTTTTACGTGTTATTTAGGAATATTCTTAAAATGGTTCTTATGTGAATGAAAATAAACACAGAAATAATTGCAAGCATCGCTTTACCATTTCAGATAAGTTTGGAGGGAAAATGGCTCAGATTTCAATTCACCTCTTAGACGATGCAGCAATAAAATGAGTTAAAAAGATTTTGTGCAATGTATCTGGATGGTTCTGTACCAGTTAAAGGGATATTCCAGGAAAAAACTTTTATATATATATATATATATATATATATATATATATATATATATCTACTGGCTAAAGAAAGTTAAACAGATTTCTAAATTAGATAGTAGAAAGAAGAAAACAGTCGGCAACTCACCACGCTGGTTCACGTGAGATCCTTCTTTATTGCGGCATACTCACAAATAAATGCAGGGGAGAGACAGGCATGACGGGGGGTACTACAGGTAGGCAACGGAACCGTTTCACATGGTGGACGTGCTTCTTCGGGCCTCAGCGTGGTGAGTTGCCGACTGTTTTCTTCTTTCTACTATCAAGTTTCATTGAACTTTGCATATAGTCTGAGCACCACCCGAGTTTGTCTAGCAGAAACCGTGATCCCCGTGTCCTTTTTGCAGCCGTGTACAGATTCAGCAGTGTCGAGTCCACTTCTTGCTTCTTTGTTAGATTTCTAAATTACTTCTATTAAAAAATCTTAATCCTTCTAATAATTAGCAGCTGCTGAAGTTGAGTTGTTGTTTTCTGTCCGGCAACAGTGCTCTCTGCTGACATCTCTGCTTGTCTCAGGAACTGCACAGAGTAGAATAGGTTTGCTATGGGGATTTGCTACTACTCTGGACAGTTCCCGAGACACGTGTCATCAGAGAACACTTAGACAGAAAATAACAACTCAACTTCAGCAGCTCACAGCTCATAAGTACTGAAAGGATTAAGATTTTTTAATAGAAGTAATTTACAAATCTGTTTAACTTTCTAGAGCCAGTTGATATATAAAAAAAAAAGTTTTTTTCCTGGATAACCCCTTTAACCCCTGTGTTCATCATTTGTGATCTATAATAAAAAGGGTATTCCAGCCCTTTAAGGGTTATCTCCTATGCAGCAGATAAAGAATACATGCCTGATCACAGGGGTATGACCTCTAGAACCCCCGCAGTCTTGAGATCAGGGCCCTGACTCTCCCAGCTTAAAGGGGTACTCCGCCAAAAAACATCTTATCTCCTATCCAAAGGGGGTCCCGCAGCTGGGTTTGCTCCATGCCAGATGACTGGCAACTACAGCCACCAGAGTATCCCTTTAATGGTCCACCGATCCTTTTAGCTGGGAAAGTCAGGGTCCATTTCTCAAGATTGTGGGGGTTCCAAAGGTTGGACCCCTATGATTAGGCATAGGGGGTACATTTTTACCGGCTGGAATACCCTTTAAAGGGTATATCCCCTCTAAAAAAAATCCCCTGTTCATATGCTCTATTAGGACATTTGGGCATCATTGAAATGGGTCCCCTGCTTGTATCGCAATATGGTCCAAAGCAGAGAGCCACTAAGGCAGAAATCTTGCTTTGGCACATTCAGGCGATCCGTGTACCTTACCTTACTCTTTCTGCTAAATGGAGTGGTGGGTTGGCATATGCTCCAATTTTTGGCTATGGGAGCACTGTCCCCAACACTCTCATAGACAATGAATGGAGCAAGTGTAGTCCACCACTCAATTCAGCTGGGAGAGTCATGGTCCAGTTTTCAAGATTGTAAGGGTCCCAGAAGTCAGACCGCCTATGATTGGGAATAAGGGATACGTTTTATGGGCTGGAATACCCCTTTAATGTTTGTGTCTCATGGGATAAAAACCCTGTCCAATATGCTCTATTAGGTCATATTGGACTAGATACGGAATCTATCTGTGGAACCCGATCAAAAATGCATTGCCGTCGATGGAGAGAGCGCATTTCCTAGCGTTCTTAGCGACGATTGATGAGTTGGGAGTTGTAGTTTTGCAATACCTGGAGTGCCACAGTTTGTAAATCACTGGCATCTAGGCTCAGTGACCTTTGACATTGTATATTTAGTTCAATATTGTATTGCTGAATAGTTCTATTGTATGGGCACTAATATAGCTCATTTTATTATATCAGACTCTATTATTTCAGGTCTGTATTACCAATTTATGTGGAAACAAGCAGCATTCTCATGTTTGTATATGGCAGCAGTATTTGTGCACTCTATGGTATATTATGTGGTCACTCACAATTTCATGTAAACTTTTTAACTTTTTGCAGCTACTAAAGACCCTACTACAATAGTGTATTTATTTCACAGTAACAGCAAATGAATATCATGGGCCCAGTCATGGCAGAACAGGCATTGGCAAAGCTGGGGTTAGCTAAATTGCTCCACCCATGAGGGGCCAAATTAGTTTCTTGGACCAATCTTTCTTGGGCCAAATTAGTTTCTTGGACCTATCATAATGTAGATTAGGGATGAGCGAATCGAATCTGGCGAATCCGAATTCGTTACAAGTTTCAGGAAAAATTACATTCGCAACCAATGCGAATATTGCCGAAAATTTGATCGCACAATCGCTTCATTACACTCCATTTAGTGTGGTCCAGTTTCCAGGGCATCTAAAATGGTGGATCCACATGTGAGGATATGGGGCAAGGAACTCTGGGAAGGCAAGGCGGGAAAGCGGGTAGGCGGGATGACCCTAAATCACATGCAGCATGCAGCCTATCAGCAGCCAGCCACTCTTGTGATGTCAAAGCACTATATAATCGGCAGCCATCTTGCAGCCAGTCACATCAGCGTTCTATTGCAGAGAGAGAGGCACAGAAAAGCATTTTTACAGCAGCAATTCACCTCAAGCCCTAGAGAGATTGAGAGATTGAGAGTGAAAGTCCAATTGTGGATGTATTTCACAGCGACTGTGGGCTGCAGTACTGGTGTGTACAATAACAGAAAACCTAATAGTAGCCAGCCAGTTAGGGTGAGCAGAGCACTAAAAGTGTGTTGTCCTCTAGTAAGAGTAACCTGTGTGTACATCAAAGGGGTGTACCATTTTGTTCCTATTAAAGTCTCAAGGGCTTAGTTACTATTAAAGGCCAACCAAAAGTACACATCTGCTGGTATTGTAGACAAATACTGTTTTAGGCGTATTGAAGCGCATCGTACTCCCCGCATAAGTGCATACCACATACGTACATCTACGTGGTGTACCATTTTGTTTCTGTTAAAGTCTTAAGGGCCTAGATACTGAGAAAGGCCAGCCAAAAGTACTTACCTGCTGGTGTTGGAGACAAATACTATTTTAAGCATACTGGAGTGCATTGTCCTCCCCTCATAAGTGCATACCACATACGTACATCTAAGTGGTGTACCACTTTGTTCCTGTTAATGTCTTAAAGAGGCACTGTCATTGTTAAAAACTTTTCATATATTGCAGGACTCATTATAATATGACATTTCACAATATACACCTGTTAAAAAAATGAAAATTTTCACCTGAAATTCAAGCTCAAAATAGCTGCCACTAGGGGTCGCCTGTCTTTTAGCCAGACAGACTAGTCTAGATTTTACAGCATACTGGATACCGTCCGTAAAGCATACCGGTATCCAGTATAGGAGATTTCTATTGAGTGTATGCAAAACTACAGATAAAGGATGTGTGCACATGCTGGGAGCTGTAGTTTTACAACAGCTGGAGGCAACACTGCTCTAATACAGTTATTTTCAAACACTGCAGCTTCAGTTGTTACTAAACTACAACTCCCAGCATGCTGAAATAGTCAAAGCTTTCTCGGACTCCTGAATGACAAAGAAGTTGATCAGACATTCAGGAGTCTGTGAAAGATGAATGACACACATAGTGACAGCTATGCTGATTAGCATCCAGCTTTACTAGGAGAAGATAAAACAGATAGAGCATGTATTCATAAAAATGCTGTACTTTTATCTAAAAAATCCTTGCACTAATTTTATAAAGATCTATTCTTATATTTATATATTTTATCCTGTTATGAATTCACCATAATGTCTTCTGATTACTGCAGGCAAGCTCCAAGCATCTTCCTCTGTTTAACATGTACAGCATAAAACCAGAGACGAAAGTACTGATTGGCTGACTTCCCAGGCATGCTCCTGTTAGGGAGACAGACTGACACGCCCCCTCCAGCTTGCACAATGAAAAAGTAACTCACCAGCAGATAAATGCTTATATCTCTGGATATATAGGTCAGAGACACGTACAATTTATATGCACATGACCAGGATTGGGTCCTGAGTAACATATGACTTTTTTTCTTTTTTTTTGCACTATGACAGGTACGCTTTAAGGACCTATATACTGTGAAAGTCCAGCCAAAAGTACACACCTGCTGGTGTTGTTGACAAATACTGTTTTAAGCGTACTGGAGCACATTGTACTCCCCTTATAAGGGAATTCCACATATGTACATTTACGTGGTACACCATTTTGTTCCTTTTAAAGTCTTAAGGGTCTAAATACTGTGAAAGGCCAGCCAAAATTACACACCTGCTGGTGTTGTAGACAAATTATGTTTTAAGCCTACTGGAGTGCATTGTACTCCCCTCATAAGTGCATACCACATACGTACATCTAGGTGGTTTACCATTTTGTTCCTGTTAAAGTCTTAAGGGCCTAGATACTGTGAAAGGCCAGCCAAAAGTACACACCTTCTGGTGGTGTAGACAAATACTGTTTTAAGCGTAGCGGAGCGTATTGTCCTCCCCTCATATACGCACTAAGTATGTCAGGCAGAGAATTGCCAGGACGTGTACAGAGGAGTGGCAGAGGCTTAAATTCATCAGGCACAGGCAGAGGTCCCTGCAGACTAGGGTCACCACAGGAGTCGCAGCGAGAGGCTTTAGCTCATTATGCCACTATATGGTCTCCTCATGCTTCCACCACCTTCAGGCTGTGTCAATCAGCCACTATAGGGTCTCCTCATGATTCCTCCACCTCCAGGCTGTGTCATTCAGCCACTATATGGTCTCCTCTTGCTGCCGCAAACTCCAGGCTGTACCATTCAGCTACTATATGGTCTCCTCATGATTCCGCCACCTTCAAGCTGTGTCATTCAGCCACTATATGGTCTCCTGATGCTTCTGCCACCTCCAGACTGTGTCACTGTGCTGCCATGGGGTCTCCTCATGCTGCTGGCACATTAAATAAAACTTTTTAGGTTCATCTATTTTAAATTGTCAATTTAAATGTTAAAAATTATCTTTAATCTTTTCAATTGTGAGGCCCTATGGTGTCATCAGGCTGTTGCCACCTCCAGGCTGGGTCATTCAGCCACTATATGGTCTCCTCCTGCTGCCGCCACCTCCACGCTGAGTCATTCAGCCACTGTATGGTCTCCTCATGCTGGTGCCACCTCCACGCTGTGTCATTTAGCCACTATATGGTCTGCTCATACTGATGCCACCTCCAGGCTCTGTCATTGTGCCGCTCTGCGGCAGTGATTCTAAAAGCGATGCCGTTAATCTGCATGTCATACTGAATAACAGTATTATTTCACTAACCCAGCACACACCCTATGTGTGTTACAGCAAGGCAAAGTGTTCTACACCCCTATTGAGGCTCGCTATAGGCCAGAAATGGCTATTTTTAATAGAGATTCGCCACAATTAAATTCGGACCGAACCAAATTTTTTCGGAAAATTCGGTGAATCAGCCGAATAGAATTTTCTAAAATTTGCTTGTCTCTGATGGAGATGTAACTATAATGCAAGGATCGGTCAAAGATGGTTTAATGCTGCACTACACACACAGATATAATCCATACCCGGTGTTTCTTGATGAAACTTGTTTCTCTTTATTTAATACATTGAACAATCTTCCAATATGGAGGTATGAACAGTCTTTACTAGGTATCTAGTGCTTTCCCACGTTCCTCCTTTTACTTCGGCTAACTCTCCGGTTATCTCGCCAGCTGTCTGTTCTAACCGGTAATCTGCCTATTGACCTCTAGCGCCTCATATTTTCCTCTGAACACCTGGTTTCTATAAAACTATGGCAGCAACAGAAGGGTAGTGTGCCAGGGATCAGTGACCGGATAGAATGGTGCCACCCGTAGAGATTTATTACCACAGCCCAGTTGAACTGGCAGCAGTGACTCCTCATTATACTTACTTTGCACTAATTTTTGTTTCCTTGGGTCTGCCAGATGTTTTAGTTGGTTCTAACTCAAGGGGGGAGAGACTACAGCCCAGACAACAGTTAATACCTTCCTAACTCTACCTAGCACCTACCAGTCTGACCCAGTCCATCTGGACACCTTGGAAGTAATTTATCTTTATTTTTTAGAAAAGTAGCATCGCACAGTATTCACCACAGTTATAATGTGACTTTGCGCGCCCGCGAAGCCAGTCACATTAGCTCCATAAACATTAGCAGGAATTTAGTTGAAGGCTTGTTGATAAAAATATCAACCCTAACCCAATCCTCTTCTTGTTTCAGTTCAAGGCCAAAAACTCCACTTGCATCCAGTACACCTACATCACAGGTTCTTACACCCCAATGGGCCTCATTTACTAAGCTGAAACCGACCAGTTTTTGTCTGGTTATTTTGGCGCAGAGTGTCTGAGACATGTCTGCGCCAGTTTGCGCCAGTTTGCGACAGTGTGTGCCTGAAAAATCCAACAAACCCGACATTGCACTGTGAAAAGCCAAAAAGGGGCGTGGTCTGTCACAAAGGGAACGTGGGGATATGAGGATGAGATATGAGGTCAGAATATGAGGACAGGATATGAAGTCAGGTTATGAGGACAAGATATGAGGTTGGGATATGAGGTCGGGATGAAGACAGTATATGAGGATGGGAAATCAGGACAAGATATGAGGATGAGATATCAGGTTAAGATATGAGAACAGGATATGAGTAGTGTTGCTTGCGAATATTCGCAATCCGAATTTTATTCGCGAATATTGCATATTCGCGAATTCGCAAATATTCGCGAATATAGCACTATATATTCGTAATTACGAATATTCGTTTATTTTTTATTTTTTTTACACAGTACACATCACAGTGATCATCCCTCTCTGCTTCCAGCTTGTGTGGTGTAAAGAAGGCTCTAATACTACTGTGTGAGACTGGTGTGCGCATTTTCGCATATGCGAAAATTAGCATATGCTAATTTTGCATATGCGAATTTCCGTTTATGCTAATTTTTGTATATGCTAATTTTCGCATGTGTATGCGAAAATAAAGCGGGAATATTACGAATATGCGAATATTCGCGAATATATGACGAATATTCGTCCATATATTTGCGAATATTCGCGAATTCGAATATGGCCTATGCCGCTCAACACTAGATATGAGGATGGGATATCAGGTTAAGATATGAGAACGGGATATGAGGATGGGATATGGAAGGTCGGGAGCTGGAGGCACCCTGATTGGTCCAGGATCTCTTTCTGTTCTCGTCGGCCAATTCATGAGATTTATTGGCAAATCTTACTGTAGATTGGCTCTTCTCTAAATGTAACCTTTTACAATCATAAGCATTTAACCCTTACATTTTGGAATACCACATTAATATATTTGCTATATTCAGACTAATCTAATAAAAAAATAAAAAAAGTTAAAAAAAAAGTACTATAGATCTTAAAGGGGTACTCCACTGGAAAACATTTTCTTTTAAATCAACTGGTGCCAGAAAGTTAAACAGATGTGTAAATTACTTCCATTTAAAAAATCCCAATCCTTCCGGTACTTATCAGCGGCTGTATAATACAAAGGAAGTTATTTTATTTTTGAATTTCTTTTCTATCTGACCACAGTGCTCTCTGCTGACACCTCTGTCCATGTCAGGAACTGTCCAGAGTAAAAGAGGTTTGCTATGGGAATTTGCTCCTGCTCTTGACAGTTCCTGACATGTCAGCAGAGAGCACTTATGGTAAGGCAGAAAGGAAATTCAAAAAGAAAGAACTTCCTGTGCATTATACAGCAGCTGATAAGTACTGGAAGGATTGGAGGTTTTTCATATAAGTAATTTAAAAATCTGTTTACATTTCTGGCACCAGTTTATTTAAAAGAAAATGTTTTCCAGTGGAGTACCCCTTTAATCCCATCATACTTGTCTAAGGGGGCTGAAATAAAGTTCTATATCATATATACTATTTATTATGTTTTCTTTTATTCACTAACCTCTTGTTTTTTAGTTTCTTTTTTAAACAATGCACGAAATACCATTATATTAAAATCAGGTATGATCCTATTAATTTATCTAGCATCTCTCAGCGGAGCCTCATTTTTTTCTTAGTAATCTTGTATTTTCATGGTCTTTTATAGCAGCCAAGTCTGGATGCCTGAAAGGCTATTCAAATCTAACAGTAGAGATCTTATCCCTTGCCGCAGCTTTTGTTTAAATTCTTTTTCCCTTTTCCTTTCAGAATGATTTTCCGCCTGCAGCATCGGAGACAAACTGGGAATCTGTCACAAGCCCCGTCTCAGTAAGTAATACTGTGTGCCATTGTGCAGAATAAAATAAATGCGCACGCTATTAAATAAACAGCATGTTCCAAGTTATTATCTGTACTGCCGGGGTAAAAAAAATACTGAGGAAGGATTTAGGTTTTGATTTGATACAGATTTCATGGGATTTAATGTAGAGACAAGAGAGAAGGGACAGAATTAGCCGTCCTGTAGGTTGATATGCAAAATCAGTGGTTATGTGTATCGCTCCTGTCCTAGTTATTGTTGCCTCAAATATATGGGGTAACCAGTCTATAAAAACAGTGTGGTCTTGTAGTAGTATGGGCTAGTTCAGGTAAGGGTGTATGTACCATAGTGGTAGGACATGCGGTTGCTATGGGACCTTGGAGACAGGGCGTCTGTCCTGGTTGGTCCCATTCCGGACAGTTCCTGACACGGACAGAGGTGTCAGCAGAGAGCACTGTGGTCAGACTAGAAAGAACTACACAACTTCCTCTGGCTCATACAGCAGCTGATAACTATTCGAGGGATTAAGATTTTTAAATAGAAGTAATTTACAAATCTGTATAACTTTCTGGCACCAGTGGATTTAAAAAAAAAACTACTATTTCCGAGTGTAATAGAAATTTCTTGTGCAGCATAATCCCATTGCTGATATTCGGCCACTAAAATTCCGCTGCTGAAAGAATGATCTTCTTACTCATTCTTTAGGCAGAATCCGTGCATTCTATGCGGTCTATGTGGACCTACAGTGTCCACACGGGCCGGGCGAATTCTGAATTGTTCCAGCTAAAGATTTGGTAGCGTAAACCTACCTATCCGCGTGGCTCATGCTATTTGTCTGGCACAACTTTAGATTGTCTTTGTCTTAGTTTGGTGCACAAAATAGCATCTAAGCCACACACCTCTTTTCAGGAGGTTTTTTTTGGGCACACATTTAACCAGATTTTTGGTGCAAGTTTTATTTAACTACTCCCTAATGTGTTTATGCTGCTCCCCTGTATTTCCTCCTGTAAATAAATATATACATTGAAAACTGGCTGAATGCAACACTGCCTAAACACTACATATGCTAGGCAGGTGGTTTGATACTTGACCAATGGATGTACGGTGTACATCACCGCTCACTCACCACATTCATTAAGCATCCTTAAGATGTCTAGAAACGGAGTACCCCTTTAACGCGGCAGCTTTTTCTTTGGGTTTGCTTTTTTTTTGGTGTGTAATTGTGAACATGAAAACAATACAGTTACGGCTCCTTTCACACAATAGCCCTCATTTACTATTGTAAACCCGACTGCTTTTCTCGGGTTTTGTGGAGCATGTTTGTCTGCGTCATGTCGCATCCATTGTGCGACAGCGCGCGACAGTCTGCGACATTTTTTCGCGAATAACCCGACTCAGCTTTCCAGAAACCCGAAAAAGGGGCGTAACCCGAAAAAATGGTCTTTTCCCCATGATTTAACAAGTTTCCCGACCCCAAAAATGGGGTTTTCAGTGTCTATTTTCCCTACAGCTTGCAGCAGTAGGATATTTTTTTTTTTTTGGTGTTTTTTATTTTATTTTTTATTTTCACAATGTAGGCTCTTATATAGAAGACAGAACCAAATTTATGCTGTTTTCACATTTTTTACTGTAAATTAATGCCTTCAAAATTTAATTGCAAATTAACATTTTGAAATAAATTAAACTACATTTACAACTTTGTCACATTCACAAATTTCTGAAATATCAAACAAACTATTTAATGACGCCCAAAAAAATGATTGTTGAGCTGTTGCCTCAAAAGCTGACCTGCATTGTCAGCTGCAAAGTTCTGTTCCAAATTAATCCTTACAAACTCCCGTGCGTTACTGAGGTTAAAATTTAACCCCTAGGCTGCCGAAATGCACCTGCGACATCATTACGCTCGTGCGACAAAAAAATGCACTAGCGACATTAAAATGCGACACATTCATAGATGACTAGGGAAGTAAAAAATCGGGTTAGAAAGCAACTGACACATTCAACCCGACTTTCTAAGTAAATCAGGGCCAATATGTTGATCTGTTTTAAAGACATGTTACAATGTCCCATTAAGAAAACCCTTAAAGGGGTATTCCAGGATTTTTTTTTAATTTGGATGTGCTACAGGGGCTGTAAAGTTAGTGTAGTTCATAATATAGTGTCTGTACCTGTGTGCGACGGTTTTCTCACAGGTTGCAATGTGGCCGAGACCTGACTCACTAGTCAGCTGATGACAGGGAGCCTGTCTGCTTCAATGGGTGGAGGGATCGCTTGGTGGGAGAGAGATCAATCTGCAACTAATGCAACAGCTGTAGGCACTCTGATTGAAAACCACAGGTCTTTTGAATGAATGCAGCTCATTTGTTTCAATTGGTGGGGTGGATGATGTGTGGGAGGGAGGAAAATGGAACTCTGGAATTTGTAGGCAAAGAAGAAAACTCAAACAGGAAATACCAGTTCATAAAAAGCTAGGCACAGTATTATGGTAATCTCACAACATAGCCATTTAGCCCCGAGAAAAGTGCAGATCCTTCCTAAGCATGTCCATTAGTGTCTGGCAGGTCTACTGTCTACTTAAATCACCTAATGGTGGATAACCCCTTTAAAAACGGCCGTTAAAAAATCGGATTCAAATCTATGGGATTTTTTGATTAGTTATAGCCCGTTATAAATAACGGACGTTATTTGTGACGGGAGAAAAAATGTTACAAGCACTAATTTTTCTCCCGTCACAAATAACTGGCTATAACGGGTGATTACGATTAATCAAAAAATCCCATAGACTTGAATGGGATTTTTTAAAGGGTTTTCTTAAAGGGACATTGTAATGGGTCTTTAAAACAGAGCACCATATAGTGTGAAAGGAGCCTTAGATGGCAAGTGTTGAAATGCTTGTTTTCTGAAATGTGTAAAAAAAAACTTGTAAACAAAAAATTATATGGGAATGCAAAGGGCAACGTCCTTAACCCAACGTAATATTCTTGGAATAACACTACTAGTAATGGGACACTACATTTTTGTATTTGAAGGGGTACTTTCTCCAGTCTACCCTACTGTAGAAGGTCCTGGCACCGATGAATGGGTTGGTGGAGTTGGTAGCAGCATAGAGCCCAACGGGAGATGGAAAGATGGGGGCAGGGACAATGGTCAAGAATTCCGGATGGTGAGATGCATTATGAAAAGCACTGCCTCATGTCCTCCTGGCCATATCTAAAAATGGTCCTATTGGGAAACATTTTGTGTCTTTCATATCCTATAAGCGCTGACTCTACATGAATTTCATACCACTATCTTTGGACATATTACCTAGACATCTCCTGCAGTATTTAGAACTCATCCAGAGACTAATTGCTCTCAATGTATTACATGCGTGGGCGGTAGAGTTATTCACCGAAATGATGAATTCCTACAATACTATCACATCATTTGGGAAAGTCGACATTACATTCTTATAATTTAGATGAATGAGATGTTAAGGACTGCACAAGCTGATATCATTTCAGAGTTCCTGGCTTATATAAGAAAACTTGGCTTCCGAATAGGACAGCTTATCGAAAAATATACAGTTCTGGCTTCCAGTAAAGAGTCAATGTACAGTAAAGGAGACCCGCACACCAATTACAGTAAAGGTTTATTTGCCCTGAAATGGTCACAGCAATAGTGGAATAAAAGTATATTATGCTGTATAGGGTATATTTCCTGTATAAACTAGGCGGTAAGCGCGGGCCAGAGAGCCGTGTGTAATCGCCTCATTCTCTTGGATGAAAGTTTTATACAATTCATTTACAATGTTTTTTTGTGTTGTTAGGGCGTCTAATTTGTGTGATATGACTATAGACATTGGCACTGACTATATCCATCATTTGCTGTATACATGATGTTGAGCCCAAAATGGTTATAGGGTTTGTCCACAGCAAACAGTAAAAAAAAAAAAAATAAGGAAAAAAAAAAAATACATTTCTAACTAATATATGATGTCACAAAATATCTGATGTGAATCCGGCCTTACACATTGGATTAGTCTACTAAAAGCTGAGTAATTTTGGAAACGCACAGTATTTCATATCTTAACTTATCATGTATTATATTTATGGATGTCCCGATACCGATACTAATATCGGTATCGGGGCCGATACTAGCCATTTACATGGTCTTTCATGGAAGAGCATGTGACACAACGTCACTCCGCCTCCTCCCCTGCGCCCAGCGTAACACTACGGACGCTACGAAGCAGAGTGACGTGTATGTCACATGTTCCTGATTGGACCCCATGATGCAGGCCAGGAGGACGGAAGAACAGGGCAGTGGAGCGGTAGCACCCGACGGAGGACAGCCGCAGGTGAGCTGTGTGCTGCTGCTGTCTACAGGGGTCCCTGCTGCTGCTAATGTCTAAAGGGGGGCCCTGCTCCTCCTAATGTCTAAGGGGGGCCCTGCTGCTCCTAATGTCTAAAGGGGGGCCCTGCTGCTGCTAATGTCTAAAGGGGGGCCCTGCTGCTCCTAATGTTTAAGGGGGGCCCTGCTGCTGCTAATGTCTAAGGGGGGCCCTGCTGCTGCTAATGTCTAAAGGGGGGCCCTGCTGCTGATGTCGAAAGGGGGGCCCTGCTGCTCCTAATGTCTAAAGGGGGGCCCTGCTGCTCCTAATGTCTAAAGGGGGGCCCTGCTGCTTCTAATGACTAAAGGGGGGCCCTGCTGCTCCTAATGTCTAAAGGGGGGCCCTGCTGCTCCTAATGTCTAAAGGGGGGCCCTGCTGCTGCTAATGTCTAAAGGGGGGCCCTGCTGCTGCTAATGTCTAAAGGGGGGCCCTGCTGCTGCTAATGTCTAAGGGGGGCCCTGCTGCTGCTAATGTCTAAGGGGGGCCCTGCTGCTGCTAATGTCTAAGGGGGGCCCTGCTGCTGCTAATGTCTAAAGGGGGGCCCTGCTGCTGCTGTCGAAAGGGGGCCCTGCTGCTCCTAATGTCTAAAGGGGGGCCCTGCTGCTCCTAATGTCTAAAGGGGGGCCCTGCTGCTTCTAATGTCTAAAGGGGGGCCCTGCTGCTCCTAATGTCTAAAGGGGGGCCCTGCTGCTCCTAATGTCTAAAGGGGGGCCCTGCTGCTGCTAATGTCTAAAGGGGGGCCCTGCTGCTGCTAATGTCTAAAGGGGGGCCCTGCTGCTGCTAATGTCTAAGGGGGGCCCTGCTGCTGCTAATGTCTAAGGGGGGCCCTCCTGTTGCTAATGTCTAAGGGGGGCCCTCCTGCTGCTAATGTCTAAAGGGGGGCCCTGCTGCTCCTAATGTCTAAGGGGGGCCTTGCTGCTGCTAATGTCTAAGGGAGGCCCTCCTGTTGCTAATGTCTAAGGGGGGCCCTGCTGCTCCTAATGTCTAAGGGGGGCCTTGCTGCTGCTAATGTCTAAGGGAGGCCCTCCTGCTGCTAATGTCTAAAGGGGGGCCCTGCTGCTGCTAATGTCTAAAGGGGGGCCCTGCTGCTGCTAATGTCTAAAGGAGGGCCCTGCTGCTGCTAATGTCTAAACGGGAAGCCCCTGTCTATAGGGGGGCTGCTGTCTACAGGGGGGGCCTGCAGTCTATAGGGGGGGGGGCTGCTGCTGCTAATGTCTGTAAGGGAATACTAACTACTATTAAAGACAATCTTACAGCAGAGTCACCTGCACTGACTTGAATTTATATGTAGATAGTACAGGTGACCCGGTTTCTACCGCTCCTCACCATGTGGTCGCCGGTCTCGCTACCAATGCAAATTCCCTGTTCTGCCCAATGGAGAAGAGAGAAATCTTGGCTCATACTACAGCAGCCGCCTCCATTGTACACAACAAGGACCCACGTATCAGCACGGTAAGCAGCGCCAGAAACCGCGTCACCCTGCTGTCAGATTCCCTTTAAAATATAAGTACTCGTACTTGGTAGTACTAGAATTAAAGTATCTGTACTCGTACTCGGTCTTAAAAAAATGGTATCGGGACATCCCTAATTATATTCCAGAGCTGCACTCACTGTTCTGCTATTCTGTAGTGTAGATACATTACTTATCCTGCAATTCTGGGTTACAGCTTGTATAGAATAGTGTGTGCAGCTCCGAAGTATAATACAGGACATAAATTAAGCAAAGATCAGTTCAAGGTAAGTTATGAAAGAGTCTGGATAGTAGACAGTGTGGTGACCCAGTACAGAATCACATGTTCTTCTGTACTCCTGCCCATCCTGTGTGGCAGATGCTGCTCAATGTCCGTCATGGGTCCCCTCTCCTTAGAACTCTCTATATTTCACAGTCTAATGGGTTGATGTATTTGTATTATTTATGTACTTGTTGCCTTAAATATCTTGTTGCTAAGGACCTTGTTGTTAAGGGGAGTATGCAGTGGTGAATATGTGACTTATCTGCCCAATGGGATCTCTCTAAATTCCTCCCTTATATAATGAGGTCAGAGTTCAGCTCTCGCTCTTGAGCTTTCTCTTAGTGATGAGGTACAGTTTGGTGAGGAGTGAAGTCTGTGAGGTGAATCTGAAAGGAGGCCTGAGGCCTAGTCCAGCAACCAAGCATATACCAGTTATATATCAGTTAACCCCACTACTGAGGTGAAAGTCAAAGCCCTGTGGTAATCCTACAGTCTTGGGGATATTATACAAGTCAAGTCAGCAAGTCAGTCAAGTTTAAGTCTCTAAAGTATAGTGTGGGCTGAATCAGTCATATACAGCCCAATCAACTATAAGTCCCAGCAAGCCGATAAGCTTCCCTAAGTTCACCCTGCAACTCCTTCACTCTGATCTGAGCTGTAATGGATTGTACCATCTTTCCAACCTCAGTAAAGCAAGCTAGTTAACCATAACCTTGGGTCGGAGTGATTATTTGCCCCGTGCCAGGCACAGGTGAAGCTGGTCTACCTCGAGTGGTGAATAGGTCAACCACGCCCTGGCGTCACGATAAGGTATATTACACATTACCCTGTCCGACACCACAACAGTAAGTACCTCCACACACAGTAAGTGCCACATTAGAGCCTCCACACAAAAAAAAGATCACTTTGTGTCCCCGACACATAGAGAGGGGTCCCTTAGTGTGCCCACACACACAGAAAATACCCCCTTAGAGCCCCTATACACAAAAAGTGTCCATTTTAGTGTCCCCACATACAGAAAGCAGCTCCTTAGTGTCCCCACATGTAAGTGGTTCCTTAGTGGCTCAGTACACAGACAGTGTGAGGACCCATGATACAGGCAGATGTGATGACACGTCTGAACTGTACAATTGTGTTAATTGAATCTATGGCTTCACCTGCAGATATATACATAAGTAGTTACATCAGTTTCATCCTTGTCCTTACAATGCGCCTGATGCTCGGCATGAAAAGACATCATTGTGTACTGTGACTAATGGGAGCACAGGCTACCTCTTTATTGTGATATTGCATTTTAAAAGAACAGCGAGGACAATGATATTTCCCTGACCAGACAAAACATGGAATTACACCATTGACAAAGCTCCCAGGCCTGATCATGGCTGCAGAAAAAATGTCTGGTATAGAAGATAGAAATTATCACTGAAAGGAGAAACCTAGTTTTTGGTATTGCAGATGTAGACCATTTAAAGTGTACCTGTCATGAGATTAAAAAAAAAAAAAAATGGTTCAGGCTTACTCTTTAACTGGTGCTTATCCTATCCATGTAGTTTTTATCCTTTTATGGCTCCTAATTCCCTTGTTTATGATGCTCGCACTGCATGCAGTTCACTGAGTGGGAAGGTGTGTTTCCTTGCTTGCCCTTACATCTCATGTGGGAACTTTTTCCCTCACAGCACATAACTAGCTGCTCTTTGCACTGAGGCTCTGTGACACGCCCTGGCTCACACAGCAGGCTGATTGCCACACAGGGTCCTGCTTGTCCTGCCCACACTTCTTGTATTTTTTCTCAGCACAGAGACACACAGGCAATAACTGCAGAGAGGCAGGGACAAGACAGTGTTCTTGTCATCTGTGGGACCGTAGCGGTAAGAAGTATAGATACATTTTTCACCCAAAAATAAAAACATTTTATCCAATGTATATTGCAAATATGCATGCAAAGTTGTTAACTACATTATATAAAATGTTTTTGCAAATGACAGTGCCCATTTAAATGAGTTGCATAAAATTAAAGGAAAACATGGCAGCAGTCTTTCAGAAACAGCGCCATTCCTGTCCATGGGTCATGTCTGTTTTTGCAGGTCAGTCACATTCAATTAAAGGGGTACTCCGCCGAAAAATATCTTATCGGATAGGGGATAAGATGCCCCGCGATCTCCGGGCCGGCAGCGGTGGCGTCTGGAACACATAAGCTTGGAGCTTCTGTGTTCGTGACGTCACACCTTGCCCCCTCCATTCATGTCTATGGGAGGGGGCACAACAGCTGTAGTTGCCAGTCATTTGGCACGGAGCGGAGTTCGCGCGATGCACGGATGACTGGGGGGCCATGCCTGAGATCGCAGGGGTCCCCAGCGGCGGGACCCCCACAATCAGACATCTTTTCTCCTATCCTTTGGATAGGGGATAATATGTTTTTCGGTGGAGTACCCCTTTAAGGGGTTAAGCTTCAATATTAGACTCGGTAGTAGAACAATAATAGTGCTAGAGTATTTTTGAAAGCCAGCAGACAAGTCTCTGTAATGTCTGGGCTTTGTAACAGCCTATCCTCTGCACAGACCATCATCCTTAGATTAGCAAATGTCAGGACTCTCTGCACCCTCACCGATCAGCTATTTGGAGAGTTAGCAATTGGCACTGCAGACTCTTTAATGGTTTAATATTTATCACTGGTCATCCTTACAAACAATGAACTGTAGTTCTTTTAGTTTTGGTGCAAGGAACTGCAGTATTGCTCTGTTCACTTGAAGGCACAAAATGCTAATTAAATCCTTCTAGTCCAAGCACTAACTAACAAAACTCTTTTCTATCTAAACAGGTGGCTTGCTACCAGCCACCCAACAAAACATGTCATCAAATGGGTTACTGTCCTCAGTAATCTAACCTCCTTTAGCGATTCCAGTTTCTCACAGCCTCAGCCTGCAAACTGAGCCCAGTAACCAGCTGTCTTCAGTACCCGTGCTGATTTGGATCACACTGAAAACCTGTACTGGCCAAAAAGAGAATGAAAACCCCACTACCAAGCTGACTGCCATTCCAGTTAAATCCTGGCCTGTGAATCTATTTCACCGAAAGTCCCTTAGTAGCTATGGTCCAAAGCTATTCCTGGATTTCACATGTTTCACCCAGCTTTCACTTGATGAGAATGGAACTTCCTGAAACCTGGTTTCCACATAAGACAGGTACTTTGGGGAACATTGCAATCCCTGATGACAAATCATGTTGTCCAGTTGTTTAATGGCATCCTTAGGGATGGTCACACATGCTCAGTTGACTGCATATGACTGGCTAGTCTTAACTGTATATGCAAGCAAGGGGGATTGTGGGAATGTTTGTGCAACATTGGGTCATTGTTTAGAGAAAGAGTGCCACACTGGCATGGGAAATCTTATAGGCCATGCAGTGCTCCACTGGGATAAATGTAAAGTAGCCCTCCCCCAGAAGGGAGAGAGTTTGATCTCTGGTGCCACCTATTGGAGGTACAGTAGCATTCCTGCAAGTCAATGCTTCGATTAAACAGCCCTAAAAGACAATGGGGGGTTATAAGCCTAGACAGAATTTCCTCCAGAAGCAAGGGTTTGGATGAGGGTTATGTTGAGTATCCAGTGCAATGTAAAGCATATAAGATTTCACCTCGCCTGATGGTGCTCTCCTCAAGGAGAAACTTTACCTACTCAGCCTCACAACGAAGAGGAGAGCCTATTGGTGGCAGCAGCATGGCTGTAGAGTCAGAGTCGGAGTCGGACGAAATTTTGGGTACCTGGAGTCGGCAAACAGTGCACCGACTCCGACTCCTACTAAATTTAGATTGGAATTAAAAAAAAAAAAAAAGCAAATTTAAATGTCCCAATTCACAAAAAGTTATAATTAATGAATTCTCTACTATAAGAATAAAGATCAATGCATGCAGTGCCTCATGTAACCGCAAAACGAACACGTTAAGTGACTGTGAAGAAGCATGCTTTTCATGTGCTTTACTATTTGGCACACAACGCACAATTAGGAGCGGCAATACTTATACTTTCCATAGTGTTGTGTCCTGCTGTTACAGGGAACCCATGGATAACCTAGCCTCTCACTGATAATGTTTTTTGCAGGAGTAGAGACACTTGTATAAGTGAAGGGAATGGAGGGTCAATAGTTCAAGACTGAAGCTGTAAACCATTGGAAAAAGGCTGTAAAAACTTGTAAACTCGATTGTTAGCTTAAAGGGGTACTCCGCCCCTAGACATCACGAGGGGCGGAGCCGTGATGTAGTGATGCTCCGGCCCCTGTATCGCCCGTCATTACGCACAGAGCGAACTCGTGGGGTCCCCAGCAGCGGGACCCCGGCGATCTGACATCTTATTCCCTATCCATTGGAAAGGGGATAAGATGTCAGATCGCCGGGGTCCCGCTGCTGGGGACCCCCGGAATCACCGCTGCGGCACCGCGCGCTCATTACTGCACAGAGCGAGTGAGTAATGACGGGCGATACAGGGGCCGGAGCATCGTTACATCACGGCTCCGCCCCTCATGATGCCACGACCCGCCCCCTCAATACAAGTCTATGGGAAGGGGCGTGGGGGTTGTCACGCCCCCTGCCATAGACTTGCATTAAGGGGCGGACCGTGATGTCATGAGGGGCGGGGCCATGATTTCACGCTGCTCCATCCCCTGTATAGCCCATCATTACGCACAGAGCGAACTCTCTCTGTGTAGTAATGAAAGCGCGGTGCCGCAGTGGCAATCCCGGGGGTCCCCAGCAGTAGGACCCCAGCGATCTGACATCTTATCCCCTATCCTTTGGATAGGGGATAAGATGTCTAGGGGCGGAGTACCCTTTTAAACTTGACTATGGGATTCTACTAGGGAAATCATGTTTTATAATAAATGCCCCTTCCTGGATCCTCCCACTGCCCTATCTTCAGCAGCAGATCACCACACAAACTGTTCAATACAGTAGACTGTTGGCTTCCCAGCCAGTAGTCCTGTGGTAATGACATGTATGTTGCCTTTCTTTCCTTCAAGGAATGTATAAAATACATTCACATATTAATACAGAGGAGTCAGAGTCGGGGAGTCGGAGTTGGAAGCACAGAAAACTCCGGAGTTGGAGTCGGAGTCGGAACATTTATCTACCGACTCCACAGCCCTGGGCAGCAGGGAGCATGCTCTCTTTCTTGTAAAGTAGGGCTAATTTGCATAATAAATATAGTTAACAGTGTTGAATTTCTTATTCCTTCCAGTTACCGTATTGGTCAGGTTAGTCATGATACTTTTATTTAATAATTTTATGAGAGTGATATTCTTTGAATAGTTACAGCTATCTAGTAGAAACATAACAATAACAATAATGCAAAGTGTTTTCTTCAATTCTTTTAGCTTACTTTTCTCGAGTTTCTTACTTAGCTACAAGAATCACAGATTTGATTCTATTGCTCCTCACGGCATTCTTGATGGCTTTACCGTGTGATATACTGTAGACCATTACTGAGCCGCGGCACTGGAAGAAATATTCTTTTTGGGAATTTAGCCGGAGATGGAGGAACCACACAATTTAGAAAACAATCCCAAACAGAGGTTGATGTCAAATTGCCAGACTATTTCTGTCATGTACATTAGCTAGTTTGGCAGGCAGTACGTGGACAGATGTATTGGCGGGAGCACAGCTGTCCTGCATGCTGTCATGTGAAATAGCCTGTGGCTCTCTTTTATGAGTTAATCTTAGCCGCTTTGCTCGCTTCTACCAACATATTTGCTAATTGCACATTTTTTGATTTATATCTCATAAACTATTTAATATCTGGAATATTACCTCCTGGAAAAGCAGCAAGTAAACACAGTGAATGAGATAAACAGCAGCCAATCCGGGTTAACAGAGAATAAGTGAATTTTTTTGTACAATTAATTGCAGATTGTACTTTTGCCATTGGTAATGTGGATCCCTGATCTGTTCTTTCGTTTGTAATTTGTGCCTGGTCAATATGTTCCTCCAAAAGTAATTACAAGTTACAAAAATAAAAAATAAGGAGAAGTTACATCTGGCAAATGTAATTTATAGATAGAAAGCCCCAGGGCAGTATAGTGTAGAGGGACGACCAGATGGGGGCGCTGTAGGAGCTGGGATTAGAGGCTAAGTATACACAGAGAAGGAAAAAAGGGAACAGAAGGTGCGCAATACATGTGCCATTATCTTTAGGTTATATTAAGGAATACAACCCTCAGTGATTTTCTCACCGTTTGGTGTTCTGCTACGAGAAAAACACTAAAGGTTGCCTTGTCTAATAATATGATTAGGGATGAGCGAATCGAATCTGATGAATACAAATTTGTTACGAATTTCAGAAAAAATTCAATTCGTAATGAATGCGAATATCGTCATGATTCGATCACTCGAATCGCTTCATTAAACTCCATTTAGTGCGGTCCAGGGTCCGAGCATCTAAAATGGCGGATCCACATGTGAGGACATGGGGCAAGGAATCCTGGGAAGGCAGGAACAAGGGACGGATGACCCTGAATCACATGCAGCATGCAGTCTATCAGAAGTCACATCAGTGTTCTATTGCAGAGAGAGAGAGAGAAGGGCAGAGAGCAGTGTGTTGCACAAAAAAGTTTTTTTACAGCAGTGATTCACGTCAAGCCCAAATCCAGCCTAGAAGCACTGATAGGGAAGGGAGTGAGATTGAGAGAGAGAGTGCAATTTTGGGTGTACTACACAGCGACTGTGTGCTGCAGCACTGGTGAGTACAACTGAAAAGCTTATAGTAGCCAGCCAGTTAGGGTGAGCAAAAGCGTATTGTCTTCTATTAAGTGTAAACTGTGCGTACATCTAAGTGATTTTGTTCCTGTTAATGTCGTAAGGGTCTAGATACTGTGAAAGGCCAGCCAAAAGTACACACATACTGTTTTAAGCATAGTGGAGCGTATTGTACTCCCCGCATATATGCACTAAGTATGTCAGGCAGAGAAGTGCCAGGACATGCACAAAGGAGTGACAGAGGCCTACATTCATCAGACAGAGGTCGCAGCAGACTAGGGGCGAGTGGCAGCAGGAGTCGCAGTGTGAGGCCTGTGCTTGCGGTATCAGCTAGTGGTTGTGTCTCCACCAGCAACCCATCTGCCGTCATCGATTGGTTAACACGGTCATCCACTTCATCACAAGTGACATCTGACACCCCCAGCCAACAGTCGGTGGGTTCCTCAGACACAACCCTCAGTTGCTATGGCCCGGGAGCAGTCCCTGTTCTCCCATGCTGTTCCCATCCCCAAAGAAGTATCTTATGCTGTGGGTTCAGCTCCACTATTAAGTGAGGACGATCTACTAGAGGACGGTCAGCAGCTAATGCCCAGCCAAGAATTGGAGGAGACATCTGCCGCTTCCTCCACTACGCGGGCAAGTAGTGATGAGAGAGTGGCGTGGGAGGTGTTTTTGCGAATGTTCAGGCTCCTGAAGCAGACACTGTTGAGGAACCTGAGGAGGACATCAGTGACGTGCAGATACAACTCGATGATGAAGTCAATTGCACTTGGGAGCCGGTTGCAGAAGGGGCTTCATCATCATCAGGAGAAGAGGGTTGCAGGTTGCCCGTGAGGCAGCAGCTGAGCCAGCAAGGCGGTAGCATGGTTGACAGTCAGCATGGTGGCAGAAGTGGAAAGTCTGGAGCCAAACGTGCCCAGGGTAGACCACCTGCTTCGCGGCAGCCTACCTTCCCGAGAGGTAGGGTTCCTGGAGGTGGCAGTAGCAGTCTGGACAGTAGCAGTCAGTGTGGACTGTTGGTTAGAAAATCAGCTACTCGGCGGTGTGGCAGTTTTTCATCAAGCATCCAGAGGATCTTAACCTGGCCACATGCAAGATGTGTCGGCAGTAGGTTAAATGTGGCCAATGTTGGCACCATGGCCCTCTGTCAACATATGCAGCATTACCATAAAGCAGCCTGGGAGAACCGTGGCTCCGATGTGGTGGTCCAGCCTGCTGCATCACCCAGTGGTACGCCGCTCCGTTTCAGCCAGCCAAGGCTCCACCACCTCATCTGAAGGGAGTTGTGTGTCATAACCATCTTCTGTCACTGCAGATGCTCCTGCTCCTCCTACTTCGAGTCAGTCATTCTGCCAGCAATCCATCGGCGAAGCCATGTCCAAAAGACAACAGTATGCACCCACTCATCCAACGGCGCAGAAACTGAATGTGCTCCTGTCCAAGTTGCTGGTGCCGCAGTTCCGCTCTTTTCAACTGGTGGACTCTGCACCTTTCAGAGAACAGATGGCTTGTGCCAAGCCGAGGGGGAGAGTCAAAAGCCGTAATTTCTTCTGCAGTACCAGCCCTGCACAATTTTGTGGAACAGAAGGTGGGCCAATCCTTGAGCATGTCGGTGTGTACCAAAGTGCATGGAGCTGTAACTATGGTCAGGGACAATACATGTCCTTTATGGCCCACTGGGTGAATGTGGTTCCTGCACAGCCACAACAGCAACTTGGACAGGTCACGCCGCTTCCACCTCCACGCTCTCAGGCCATTGGTCCTGTGACTGTGTGCGACTCAGCCTCCTCATCATCCACCGTGTCCTCAGCCTCCACTGCATGGACAAGTCTCAGTGCCCCTCCAGCATACCATGTGTGCAGGGCACGGTGGTGTCACGCTGTTCTTCACATGGTTTGCCTTGGCGAACAGAGTTACATAGGGGAGAAACTGCTAAAAGTCATTCATCAAGAAATCGAATCATGGCTTACTCCACGGAAGCTGGCAATGGGAACCATGGTGACAGACAACGGGAAGAACATCTTGATTGCGATGCGACAAGGAAATGCACCCTGCATGGCACACGTGTTCAATCTGGTTGGGAATAGTGTTGAGCGGCATAGGCCATATTAGAATTTGCGATATTTTGCGAATATTTGTCATATATTCACTAAATTTGCATATTCGTAAAATTTGCGTCTTATTTTCGCATGTGCGAAAATTTGCATATGCGAAAATTAGCATATAAAAATTAGCATATGCGAAAATTCTGAAAAATAAAAAAATAAAGAAATAAACGAATATTCGTAATATTCACGAATATTCGCAAATTCGCAAATATGTGATATTCGCGAATAAAATTCGCATTGCGAATAGTTGTGAAGTGTTCTCCCCATCTGCAAGACATCCTAACAATGAGAAGGAAGCTTTGCATGCACTTCAGCCACTCGTACACCGCAAAGCACACCCTCCTTGAGCTTCAGCATCAGAACGGTATCCCCCAACATATTCTGATTTGCGATGATTCCACACATTGGAATTCCACCCTCCATATGTTGGACCGAGAAAAGCCATCAACGATTTCTTGATGATCCAAATGGATAGGGGGACTCCCCTGTGTAACTTCAATGTCAACCAGTGGCAGCTCATACTTGACACCTGCCGTTTGCTCAGGCCCTTTGAGGAAGCCATATTATAAGTCGGTCGCCAGGATTACGGGATGAACGACATCATTCCACTGCTTCATTTCCTACAACACATGTTGGAAACGATGGCTGGTCAGGGCATGTTGAAGTGGTGCCTACATCTCATGGCCACATGAGCCCTTTGGGGGCTGAACTGGAGAAGGAGGGGGAGGGGCACAGTGGAGCACAGTTTTGGTTTTGCAAAATGGGTGGTTTTTCTAGTCATCTGACAGGAGAGGAGGAGCTAGAGGGTTATGAGGAAGGCAAGACAGAGGACCCAGACACACTGTGGCAGTATGCAGTGGAGATGGAGTCAGTGAGTTCCTCCAAGTCACTTGCACAAATGGCATGATGCATGCTCACTTACTTGCATAGTGACCGCCGAATTGTCACCATTCGCCAGTGGGATGCCTTCTGGCTCACCACCTTATTGGACCTTCGCTACCGACACAAAATGGGGGCCTTTTTTACACCCACTGAGAGGGAGGACAAAATGACCTACTACAGAGCCATCCTACGTAGTCAGTTGGCCTATGCCTATCTGCGCCATCGTCCATCCTCTCGTAGGTCTGATTCGGGGGCCCTCTGCGCTCACCTTCCACTTCCGAGGCTGCTGGGGAGGGGTGGGGTGGCAGGAGTAGTACCAGCTCCATCAGCAGCAGCCTGAGTTTACAGTCGCTGATGAGTAGCTTTCTTCACCCGCATAGTGAAACAACTCATCAGCAGCAGGTAGACCTGGAGCAGGACCTGAACCAGACATTCCTCCGCATTAGACAACAAGTAAGTATTGAGAATATGCATTAGCTAAAAATTTACTTTTCTTAAGATAAAATATATGTACCCAAAACTTTTTTTGAAATCAAATAAAAGGACAAGTGTGCAAAAACACCATGTGCCACCTACACCACCAAGTATTGATATGATGCAAAGACCTCTAAAAGGTGGAAGGGAACAACGTATGGTCCATTGTAACGGGTGGGGGTAAAAACGTCCTCTGTGAGGCCCTACCCTCGCATTATTAATTCCCTTCTTGGCAAGTGTTACTTGCCCTAAAAAGGGTGGCCCCACACAGAAACTTCTCCATATTTCCCCCTAAAAACACTGCCATTTCACAGGGTTTTTAGGTAGAAAAAAGGGAGAGTTTCCTGTGTGGGGCTGCCCTTTTAAGGGCGAGTAACACCTGCTAAGAAAGGAATTAATAATGCCAGAGTGAGGCCTTACAGGGGAAGTGTTTACCCCCACCGGTTACAATGAACCATACGTTGTTCCCTTCCACCTTTTAGAGGTCTTTGCATCACATCAATACTTGGTGGTGTAGGTGGCACATGGTGCTTTTTGCACAACTTTCCTTTTGTTTCATTAAAAGGGTACCTCTCATCAAATAAACTTTTGATATATTTTAGAATAATGAATGTTGAATAACTTTCCAATAGCATGTTAATGAAAAATATGCTTCTTTCTATTTAGTGTTGAGCGGCATAGGCCATATTCGAATTCGTGAATATTCGCGAATATATGGACGAATATTCGTCATATATTCGCGAATATTCGCATATTCGTTATATTTTCGTTTTATTTTCGCGTATGCGAAAATTCCCGTATGCAAAAAGTAACTTATGTGCAAATTCGCATATGCGAAAATTAGCATATGCGGATTTTCGCATATGCGAATTTTCACACGCCAGTCTCACACAGTAGTATTACAGCCTTCTTTACACCACACAAGCTGGAAGCAGAGAGGGGTGATCACTGTGATGTGTACTGTGAAGAAAAAAAACAAAAAAAAAAAACGAATATTCGTAATTACGAATATATAGCGCTATATTCGCGAAATTCGCAAATTCACGAATATGCGATATTCGCGAATAATATTCGAATTGCGAATATTCGCGAGCAACACTATTTCTATTGTATTTTTCCCGATCAGTCCTGGCAGCAAACATTTCTGACTCATGCTGGAGTCCTAAACACTACGAGCTGCCAGTCTGCTTTGTTCACAAAAAACACTCAGAGCTGCCAGCCTGCTTTGTTCACAGCCTGTTTGGCTGTGAACAAAGCAGGCTGGCAGCTCTGAGTGTTTAGGACTCCAGCATGAGTCAGAAATGCTTGCTGACAGGACTGATCAGGAAAAATACAATAGAAAGAAGCATATTTTTCATTAACATGCTATTGGAAAGTTATTCAACATTCATTATTCTAAAATATATCAAAAATTTATTTGATGAGAGGTACCCTTTAAAAAAAAATGTTGGTACATATATTTTATCCTAAGAATATTATTAAAAGTTAAGTTTTACCTAATGCATATCCTCAATACTTCACTAACACTTTTTCAAAAGAGACCGTTTTCTTCTGCCTACCTACCTCGGCTACTATTCTGATCCTGCCACCCGTCTGATGCCACACATCTGATGCCAAGTTCTCCTTTTTTTCACCCACATTCATCACCGGGTACTGGTATTGCCACCAACCGCCCCACTATGTCACTGGGTCATTTTCAGGACTCCTGATTCTGCTGCTGCCACCTCCAGGCTGTCTCATTCTGCCACCATATGTTCTCCTCATGCTGATGTCAGCTCCAGGCTGTCTCATTCTGCAACTATACTGTCTTCTCATGCTTCCGCCACCTCCAGGCTGTGTCATTCAGCCAATATATGGTCTGCTCTTGCTGCCGCCAACTCCAGGCTGTGCCATTAAGCTACTATATGGTCTCCTCTTGCTGCCGCCAACTACAGGCTGTTTCATTCAGCCACTATATGGTCTCCTCATGCTTCTGCCACCTCCAGGCTGTGTCACTGTACTGCAATGTGGTCTCCTCATGCTGCTGGCACATTAAATAAAACTTTTTAGGTTTATCTATTTGAAATCTTTAATTTAAATGTTAAAAAATATCTTTAATATTTTCAATTGTGAGGCCCTATGTTGCCACCTCCTGGCATGGTCATTCAGCCGCTATATGGTCTACTCATGCTGCCGCCACCTCCACGATGTGTCATTCAGCCACTATATGGTCTCCTCATGCTGCAGCCACCTCCACGCTGTGTCATTCAGCCACTATATGGTCTCCTCATGCTTCCGCCACCTCCTGGCTGTGTCACTGGACCGCCATGTGGTCTCCTCATGCTGCTGCCATATTAACCCCTTAAGGACCCAGCCCAAATATACCTTAAGGACCCGGCCATTTTTTGAACATCTGACCACTGTCACTTCAAGCATTAATAACTCTGGGATACTTTTACCTTTCATTCTGATTCCGAGATTGTTTTTTCGTGACATATTATACTTTATGTTAGTGGAAAAAATTTTGTCGATACTTGCATCATTTCTTGGTGAAAAATTCCCAAATTTGATGAAAAAATTTAAAATTTTGCATTTTTTTTAACTTTGAAGCTCACTGCTTGTAAGGAAAATGGATATTCCAAATAAATTATACATTGATTCACATATACAATATGTCTACTTTATGTTTGCATCATAAAATTGACGTGTTTTTACTTTTGGAAGACATCAGAGGGCTTCAAAGTTCAGCAGCAATTTTCCAATTTTTCACAAAATTTTCAAAATCTGAATTTTTCAGTGACCAGTTCAGTTTTGAAGTGGATTTGAAGGGCCTTCATATTAGAAATACCCCACAAATGACCCCATTATAAAAACTGCACCCCTCAAAGTATTCAAAATGACATTCAGTAAGTGTGTTAACCCTTTAGGTGTTTCACAGGAATAGCAGCAAAGTGAAGGAGAAAATTCAAAATCTTCATTTTTTACACTTGCATGTTCTTGTAGACCCAGTTTTTGAATTTTTATAAGGGGTAATAGATGAAAAATCCCCCCAAAATTTGTAACCCAATTTCTCTCGAGTAAGGAAATACCTCATATGTGTATGTCAAGTGTTCGGCGGGTGCACTAGAGGGCTCAGAAGGGAAGGAGCGACAATAGGATTTTGGAGAGGGAATTTTGCTGAAATGGTTTTTGGGGGGCATGTCACATTTAGGAAGCCCCTATGGTGCCAGAACAGCAGAAAACCCCAACATGGCATACCATTTTGGAAACTAGACCCCTCAAGGCACGTAACAAGGGGTCCAGTGAGCCTTAACACCCCACAGGTGTTTGACGACTTTTCGTTAAATTCGGATGTGTAAATGAAAAAAATTATTTTTTTCACTAAAGTGCAGTTTTTCCCCCAAATTTACCATTTTTACAAAGGGTAATGGGAGAAAATGCCCCCCCCCCAAATTTGTAACCCCATCTCTTCTGAGTATGGAAATACCCCATGTTAGGACGTAAAATGCTTTGCGGGCAAACTACAATGCTCAGAAGAGAAGGAGTCACATTTGGCTTTTTGAAAGCAACTTTTGCTGAAATGGTTTTTTGGGGGCATGTCCCATTTAGGAAGCCCCTGTGGTGCCAGAACAGCAAAAAATACCCACATGGCATACTATTTTGGAAACTACACCCCTCAAGGAACGTAACAAGGGGTCCGCTGAGCCTTAACACCCCACAGGTGTTTGACGATTTTTCGTTAAAGTTGGATGTGTAAATGAAAAAATTTTTTTTTTTTACTAAAATGCAGTTTTTCCCCTAAATTTTACATTTTTACAAGGGGTAATAGGAGAAAATGACCCCCAAAATGTGTAACCCCATTTTTACTGAGTATGGAAATACCCCATGTTAGGACGTAAAATGCTCTGCTGGCGAACTACAATGCTCAGAAGAGGAGGAGCGCCATTGAGCTTTTGGAAAGAGAATTAGTTTGGAATGGTAGTCAGGGGCCATGTGCGTTTACAAAGCCCCCCCGTGGTGCCAGAACAGTGGAAACTACACCCCTCACAGAATTTAATAAGGGGTGCAGTGAGTATTTACACCCCACAGATCTTTGGAACAGTGGGCTGTGCAAATGAAAAAAATTATTTTTCATTTTTACGGACCACTGTTCCAAAAATCTGTCAGACACCTGTGGGGCGTAAATTCTCAATGTACCCCTTATTACATTACGTGAGGGGTGTAGTTTCCAAAATGGGGTCACATTTGTCGGGGGTCCATTGTTCTGGCACTATGGGGGCTTTGTAAACACATGTGGCCTTCAATTCCGGACAAATTTTCTCTACAAAATCCCAATGGCGTTCCTTCTCTTCTGAGCATTGTAGTTCGCCCGCAGAGCACTTTAAATTCACATATGGGGTATGTTCTTACTCAGAAGAGATGGGTTTACAAATTTGGGGGGGCTTTTTTCCTATTTCCCGATGTGAAAATGAAAAATTTAGGGTAACACCAGCATTTTAGTGAAAAAATATAATTTTTTTCATTTTCCCATCCAACTTTAATGAAAATTCGTCAAACACCTGTGGGGTGTTCAGGCTCACTATACCCCTTGTCACGTTCGGTGAGGGGTGTAGTTTCCAAAATGGGGTCACATGTGGGTATTTTTTTTTTTTTTTTGCGTTTGTCAGAACCGCTGTAAAATCAGCCACCCCTGTGTAAATCACCAATTTAGGCCTCAAATGTACATGGTGCGCTCTCACTCCTGAGCCTTGTTGTGTGCCCGCAGAGCATTTTACGCCCACATCTGGGGTATTTCTGTACTCAGGAAAAATTGCGTTACAAATTTTGGGGGTCTTTTTTTCCTTTTACCGCTTGTGGAAATAAAAAGTATGGGGCAACACCAGCATGTTAGTGTAAAAAAATAAAAAAAATTTACACTAACAGGCTAGTGTAGCCCCCAACTTTTCCTTTTCACAAGCGGTAAAAGGAAAAAAAGCCCCCCAAAATTTGTAGTGTAATTTCTCCCGAGTACGGAGATACCCCATATGTGGCCCTAAACTGTTTCCTTGAAATACGACAGGGCTCCAAAGTAAGAGACCACCATGCGCATTTGAGGACTAAATTAGGGATTGCATAGGGGTGGACATAGGGGTATTCTACGCCAGTGATTCCCAAACAGGGTGCCTCCAGCTGTTGCTAAACTCCCAGCATGCCTGGACAGTCAGTGGCTGTCCAGAAATGCTGGGAGTTGTTGTTTTGCAACAGCTGGAGGCTCCGTTTTGGAAACCCTGCCGTACAAGACGTTTTAAATTGTTTATTGGGGGGGGAGAGTGTGAGGGGTGTATATGTAGTGTTTTACCCTTTATTAGGTGTTAGTGTAGTGTAGTGTTTTTAGGGTACATTCACACTGGCGGGTTACGGTGAATTTCCCGCTAGGAGTTTGCACTGCGGCAAAAAATTTGCCGCAGCCCAAACTTGAAGCAGGAAATTTACTGTAAACCCGCCTATGTGAATGTACCCTGTACGTTCACATGGGGGGGCAAACCTCCAGCTGTTTCAAAACTACAACTCCCAGCATGTACTGACAGACCGTGCATGCTGGGAGTTGTAGTTTTGCAACAGCTGGAGGCACACTGGTTGGAAAACCTTCAGTTAGGTTCTGTTACCTAACTCAATATTTTCCAACCAGTGTGCCTCCAGCTGTTGCAAAACTACAACTCCCAGCATGTACTAATCACCGAAGGGCATGCTGGGAGATGTAGTTATGCAATAGTTGGAGGTACCCAACTACAACTCCCAGCATGCCGAGACAGCTGTTTGCTTTCTGGGCATGCTGGGAATTGCAGTTTTGCAACATCTGGAGAGCTACAGTTTTTAGACCACTGCACAGTGATCTCCAAACTGTGGACCTCCAGATGTTGCAAAACTTCAACTCCCAGCATGTCCAGACAACAAACAGCTATGTGGGCATGCTAGTAATTGTAGTTTTGCAACATCTGGAGGGATATAGTTTAGAGACCGCTGTATAGTGGTCTCAAACTGCAGCTCTCCAGCTGTTGCAAAACTACATATTCCAGCATGCCCAAACAGCTGTCTGGGCATGCTGGGAGTTGTAGTTTTGCAACATCTGGAGGGCTACAGTTAGAGACCACGGTCTCAGACTGTAGCCCTCCAGATCAACTCACCGGCTTCCGTAGGATCCCGGCAGCCGTCCTCTTCAGACGCGCGTGACGCCGCCCGCCAATCAACGTCGCTGCAGCCTCCGGACGGGTAAGTGGACGTCGGCGCCCGGTCCCCTTCGGTTCCCCATTCTGCCCCGCCTATTGTGGGTGGGCAGGACGGGGAAAACGAAAGTTAACCCCCCGCCCCCGGTCTGCTATTGGTCGTCGCCTCTGACGATCAATAGCAGACCAATAGCAGGGATAGGAGGGGTGGCAACCCTGCCACCTCACTCCTATGCCTACAGGGGGATCGTGGGTGTCTTAGACAACCGCGATCCCCCTTCTATTCCGGGTCACCGGGTCACAATAGACCCGTATGACCCGGATTCGGCGCAAATCGCAAGTGTGAATTCACTTGCGATTTGCGCCGATCGCCGACGGGGGGGGTCTGATGACCCCCCTGGGCATTTGCACGGGGTGCCTGCTGATTGATATCAGCAGTCACCCCGGCCCGGTCCCCGCCCGGCGCGCGGCGGGGACCGAAATTCCCACGGGCGTATGGATACGCTCTGGGTCCTTAAGTACCAGGACGTCAAGGCGTATCCATACGCCCTAGGTCCTTAAGTGGTTAAATAAAACTTTTTCGGTTCATCTATTTGAAATGTTTAATTTAAATGTTAAAAAATATCTTTAATAATTTCAATTGTGAGGCCCTATGATCTTGTCAGGCTGTTGCTACCTCCAGGCTGGGCCATTCAGCCACTATATGGTCTCCTTATGCCACCTCCACGCTGTGTCATTCAGGCACTATATGGTCTCCTCATGCTGCCGCCACCTCCACGCTGTGTCATTCAGGCATTATATGGTCTCCTCATGCTGCCGCCACCTCCATGCTGTGTCATTCAGCCACTATATGGTCTTCTCATGCTGCCGCCACCTCCACGCTGTGTCATTCAGCCACTATATGGTCTGTTCTTGCTGCCCGCAACTCCAGGTTGTGTCATTCAGCCACTATTTGCTCTCCTCATGCTGCTGCCAGCTATAGGCTGTGTCATTCAGCCACTATATGATCTCCTCATGCTTCCACCACCTCCAGGCTGTGTCACTGTACTGCAATGTGGTCTCCTCATGCTGCTGGCACATTAAATAAAACTTTTAAGGTTCATCTATTTGAAATCTTCAATTTAAATGTTAAAAAATATCTTTAATATTTTCAATTGTGAGGCCTTAGTTGCCACCTCCTGGCTGGGTCATTCAGCCAATATATGGTCTACTCATGCTGCCGCCACCTCCATGCTGTGTCATTCAGCAACTAAAAGGTCTCCTCATGCTGCCGCCACCTCCACGATGCATCATTCAGCCACTATATGGTCTCCTCATGCTGACACCAGCAGTGATGGGCAGTTGATGGCAGTGCCTGGTTTCCTCCAGACATAATGCTGCCTCCACAATACTTCACTGTAGGGATGGTATTGGGCAGGTGAGGAATAGTCCCTGGCTCCCCTCAGACATGATGCTGCCCCCACCATATTTCACTGTAGGGATGGTATTGGGCAGGTGAGGAATAGTCCCTGGCTCCCCTCAGACATGATGCTGCCCCCACCATATTTCACTGTAGGGATGGTATTGGGCAGGTGAGGGGCAGTGCCTGGTTTCCTCCAGACATGATGCTGTCCCCACCATGCTTCACTGTAGGGATGGTATTGGGCAGGCGAGGAGTAGTGCCTGGTTTCCTCCAGACATGATGCTGTCCCCACCATGCTTTACTGTAGGGATGGTATTGGGCAGGTGATGGGCAGTAACTGGTTTCCTATAGACATGATGCTACCCCCACCATGCTTCACTGTAGGGATGGTATTGGGCAGTTGATGGGCAGTGCCTGGTTTCCTCCAGACATGATGTTGCCCCCACCATGTTTGACTGTAGGGATTATATTGGGCAGGTGTGGTGCACTGTCTGGTTTCCTCCAAATATGATGCTTACAACTGAGACCAAAAACTTCAATTTTAGTTTCATCAGACCAGAGAATGTTGTGTGGTGGCGGATGAGAGGATACTGTCTCGTGGAAGTGTAGGGTAGTTAGGGTGTTGCTGTTCAGGATAGTTAAGGGCGCTGTTAACCCTTGTCACTCGTGACGCCAGGGTGAGGGTTAAATGCTGTGTTTCTTGATAGGCCTATTGCCACCCTTCCCAAGAGCAATAGGTGATGCAGAAATAAAGGATTGTCCACAACCACTGTTAACTGAAAACTTGCTGGAACTTTTACTGAAGAATTTCTGTACATGTAGTAATAGTAACAGTCCAGATAACAGAGTCTCTTTTCATATAGCTTGAGCAGCGATTGACAGTCGGTTGGGATCAGATAAGCCCAATTTAGCTACTTAAGGATTGTATAGCAGAGATCTGCTGGATATAGGGGAGTATTTAGGTCCAGTGATCTTGCGATGAGTAGCGGGGAATTGCTTAGTCTATCCGCTATGTTAAAGGCCTAGGCCGCAAGGCTTTGGCCTAGCAAATCGTCTTGTAAGCTGCGGAGGTCCTACCTCTTCCAGAGTCAGCAACCAAAGAGAGAAGAGGAGATGCTGCTTGCTTGGCAGCAAAGGAACAAGAGAGAGATTAATGGCTGCAGCTCCCTTATATGGGCAGGGGCTGAGCCGTTTTGGATTGGTCCAATCAGCTGTCACTCACCGTTACATTGCATTGTGGGTGATAACCTGACTACAAGCACCAAAGGTCCTGTAGCAAAACCATAGAGCTCTAACCTCATCACGTGACCCGCAGGTCCTGCTACGCTTGAACAGGTAGACAACTAAATATATACATATATCTATACTTATACTTATATTGGTAAGAACCTCTATATAGTCATTGACTAACTGAGGGGTGACAAGGGGAAAACTACAGAAGAGGGACCCCGACATCCTAGGGACTCTGACTATGGGGACCTCTATAAAGGTAACATATACAATACAGTACCTTCTCCAGATCTGTACCTGCACACAATCCTGTCTCTAAGCTTTACAAGTAGTTATTTCCTTCTCATGGCTTGGTTTTTGCTTTAGTATGTACCATGAGACCTTAGATAGACAGGGCTGGGTCTTTCCAAATCATGTATATACCATGTATGACTTCAACCAAGGTGTAGAAAAAACTCAAAGATGATCAAGAGAAATGGGAGGCCCCAGAGTTAAATTTCAAGTGTCATAGCAAAGGGTCGAAATTCAATGTCCATGTGGAATTTTAGTTTTTCCTTTTTTTTAAAGCAAAACATTCTAAGAGTCAGTCTTTATATGCTCATTATGGGATATTAACTGCATATTGATGGTGGAAAGCTTTTTTTTTAATCTTAACACTAGGCCTACATATATTTTCGACTTCGTAATTGATGCATAGAGTATTTAATGTGTATATAATACTTATTTAAAATGAACATATCCTATTTGTAATTTGAAATATGGCTTGTTTCCTGAGGTAATACTGTAGGTAGCACACTGAGGCCTCAAGTACTATAGAGAGTGCACCAGATGGTCTAGAGTTATGTTGTTCCACATGATTTACAATATGCCCAAAGATACTGACAAATGAAGCCAAGAACTGAACATTTTCAAAATTTATGGCCTATACAAGATTTTTCACTGAATTTCTTCTCTTCTTAGGGAGTCTCCTATCATTCCCCATCAGTGACAGATTCCACGCTCACGGCAGATGCTCTTGACCAGGCCATCGCTATGTTTGACACTGTTGAAGAGGTACTTAAACACTTTAATCCTGACACGTGGCAAGAGGACTTGGAAAATCTATACACGGATACATCTCAATTTCGTGGCAGAACGTTTCAAGAAAGAAAATCTAAAGGTAAGAGAGAATTCCTAAACACCATTGAATAAAAAGACCGAGTGGAGACTTGAGAGCAAAGGAACCCTACTTTCTTTTTTGATCAGATTTTCTTCGTATAATGACCTGTTTCATGCAAACCACAGTGTCATACAATGTCTTTCTGTAATGTAAATCAGCTATCCTGAGGAGATCCTTGAGGGCTTCTGCTCATACTCAAAAAAGATGGAGCTGTACTTAGAAAGAAGAGAGCAGCATCATATTTAAAGGGGTACTCCACTTAGAGCCGGCACCACTGGATTGTGACATCATGGCCCCGCCCCCTCATGACTTCACGCCCCACCCCCTCAATGCAAGTCTATGGGAGGAGGCATGGTGGCCATCACGCCCTCTCCCATAGACTTTCATTGAGTGGGCAGGACATTATGTCACGAGGGGGTGGGCCTGGTCATGACATTACAAGCCCCTGGTGCCGGCTCTAAGCGTTTTGGAACATTTTGTCCCAAATGCTGAGCAGCGGAGTACCCCTTTAAGCTCACAATAGGAAAGTTACTTACAGCGATGATTCCAGGGCTCAAGTCCTGAAAGGAGGCATGGGAACAAAGTGCCTGCACTTTTTCCACTGCAGGAACACTGTCCCCATTAGCAGGAGTTCTGCAGGACCAGCTCTTGAGTGGAAATCTTAGGCGAGTTCCCACACTTTTTTTCCCAGGACTTGAGCCCTGGATGATCCCATCTTGGGGGCCTGGAACTATGTAGATAACAGGGTTGATATAAGACACTGTCATTAATATTCCACTTGTAGAAAAGCACGGGAAGGACACAAATTCTATTCTTCTTTTCCCAAAACGCCATAACCTCATTACAATATCATGGGTTTCCATTTGCTTACAGTGTGCCCCTGCAGTAATGTAAGTCAAAGCTCCTGGGCCACAAGTCTGTACAACAGACCACCACCTATTATGTTCCATTTATAATACCAGTGATTGACAAACATTTGGGCCCCCATAAGCACCAGGACCCAGGTATGAATGCCACCTGCTCCCCTTATAGTCACACCCTAGGTCAGTGGTTAAGGACAAAGGGGCATTTTCTTAATGATGTGACTAGGACCATGTGTGTTGGAAAGGGTCAATGCCAGCCCCCAGAATGTCCATAGAGAGATTGTAAATGTTCAAACCCACCACTGCCGATACCACCCTTGGCTTCTAACTTGGCAAACCCACATGTTGATAGTTACTTAAATTTGACTATATAAATGTAATATATTCAAATGGTGGAATTCCTCTTAAAAAGTTAAAAAAAACATTTTATAGAAGGGTCCCCAGACCATAAATGATATAGTAGGGAAAAGGGGCATTGATCAATTGTGCCCCCCACAGTTGAACTGAAATATAACCCAATGGGGTTTATTTACTAACGTGATCCCGACTATTTTTTCCTCTGGTTTTGTGCCCAAACTGTGTTGCACGTTCCATGCAAAACAATTTGCAACCCTAAAAAACGAAACCCTTTCCATTTTACAAGGAAAACCCTAAAAGGGGCATGGCCACAAGAGAAAGGAGGCATGGTCCCGACAAAAGGGGCGTGTCCCCGACACCCCAATGTCTATGGAAATCAGTGGGCTATCTGTGTAATACATAAATGTTCCAGATCCTCCAGAGCAGTAGTCTTCCAACTTTGGACCTCTAGATGTTCCAAAATTACAACTCACAGCATGCCAAGAATTGCGGTTTTGCAACATCTGGAGGGAAACAGTTTGGAGACCACTGCTCCAAAACAAGAGATACACTTTGCAGCAGATAGATGAGGGTCCTGGAAGGTAAAGCCTTCTTTTTTTAAGGGTAACCTTTCATCATTTTCATTCTACCCTAACCACAAGTCATCTGGGTGGTCTCAGATGGCTTCTGCTCGTCCCACCAGCCTTGGGTATAGGAAAAGATTGATCCATCAAGGGTGATGGGATGAGCAGAAGTCACCGGAGACCACCCAGATGACTTGGGAAGGGAAAGCAGCCAGAGACCACCACGTTAACTCATAATTCCCTCATAGGACACTTATAAACCAGACAATGCCTTTATAGGGTTACTCCACTGCCCCAGCACCGGGAACATTTAGTTCCGAATGCTGGGTGCGGGCTGCGGGGGTCGTGACGTCATGCCCACGTCCCTCGGGATGTCATGCTACGCCCCCTCAATGCAAGTCTAAGGGAGGGGGCGTCACGCCCCCTCCCATAGACTTGCATTGAGGGGGCGTGGCCTTGACATCACGACCCCCGCAGCCCGCACCCAGCGTTCTGAACTAAATGTTCCGGTCGCTAGGGCAGTGGAGTACCCCTTTAAGCACAACATATAAAACAATGTCAGCCATTTTATCTGGTGACTATCAAATACTAATGAACAATTTAGTGTTTTCTCATTTTTTACATGTCATTGGACATGATGTCCGACTCATTGTTCAGTGTCTAGTAATTACAGAGGTGCATAAACAATTACAATGTTTTAATAGAGATTCATAGGGGCTTTAATAATTCGATCATTAGCAAAGCAGAAAATGTGTAAAAAAAGAAAAAAAAAAAAAAAAGAAAATAGCAGGTGGTGAAAGTTTACATTGAAGGTAAATGTTAAATGAGTCACAGGAGTTAAGTAAACGCTGTCATCTTATAGAGTTGGAATCCAATAAAATTGCGCTAAGTATATATGTATCGATCAGATAATCTCGGATGATTGCCGCACTTACAGAAGGTTAGATATTTGGCCGGATTCTTTGAAGTACCTAATACTTAAGGTGGCAGACTTCATTGTGACGGTGATCGTTGATGCTAATGATGAGGCTTGGTGGTAATAAGTCACGGTATTGGCAAACCGATTGATACATCATACTTGAGAAGAACTAAGAACAACTTGAGGAAAAGAAATGGAATATTGGATTGGATTGATTGAGCCTTTTGAAGCTACTGTAAAACCAAATTGTAGGCCTCTGGCATCCAAAATAAGAAAAAGTTTTTTAAACTATATTCTTGACAAAAAGAGGTTGATAGATAGATAGATAGAAAGATATGAGATAGAAAGATAGATAGACAGATATTAGATAGATAGATGTGAGATATTATATATATTAGATAGACAGATAGATATGAGATAGATAGATAGATAGATAGATAGATATGAGATTGATAGATAGATAGACATGAGATAGATAGATAGATATGAGATAGATAGATAGATAGATAGATATGAGATAGATATATATGAGATAGATAGATGGATAGATAGATAGATATGAGATAGATATATATGAGATAGATAGATAGATAGATATGAGACAGATAGATAGATATGAGATAGATATGAGACAGATAGATAGATAGACATGAGATAGATAGATAGATAGATATGAGATAGATATGAGACAGATAGATAGATAGACATGAGATAGATAGATAGATAGATATGAGATAGATAGATAGATATGAGATAGATAGATAGATAGATAGATAGATAGATATGAGATAGATATATATGAGATAGATAGATGGATAGATAGATAGATATGAGATAGATATATATGAGATAGATAGATAGATAGATATGAGACAGATAGATAGATATGAGATAGATAGATGATAGATAGATATGAGATAGATAGATAGATAGATAGATATGAGACAGATAGATAGATAGATAGACATGAGATAGATAGATATGAGATAGATAGATATGAGATAGATATATATGAGATAGATAGATATGAGACAGATAGATAGATATGAGGTAGATAGATGATAGATAGATATGAGATAGATAGATATGAGATAACCTCTGAATCATTCAGACAGGCCTGTGCATGAGCTTTCTTGAGCAGGGGGACCTTGCAGGCACTGCAGGATTTCTAAAAACAAAACAATGAACCAGCACAGATGCAATAAAACTCAGCTTTATTGAAGATTTCAGTAAACAACACAGGATACAGGTAAAGGTGGTAACAACCAACGCATTTCGAGCACTGCTAAAGGAGGGAGAGCTGGGCGTTCCACAAGTTTGCAGCTTTTGCAGGATTTCTGTCCTTCACGGTATTTTGTGTTACCAATTGTTTTCTTGATGACTATGGTCCCAGCTGCTTTGAAATCATTGACAACAAGATTCTCCCACATAGTTCTGGGTTAATTCCTCACCATTTTTATGATCATTGACACTCTATGAGGTGAGATCCTACATGGAGCCCTCGACCGAGGGAGATTGATATAACAAGGGAAAGTAAGTATAGCAATAGATCCAACCTATAGAGTAGCACGGTACAAAATCAGAAGGCAGTAAACAGGTAAAGTCACAGGTAGTCAGAATAGCAATAGGGATAATAAGGAATAAAAATGCTGCTGTAGGGGGAAAACCTCTATCACGGGAACTTAACAAAGACAAACTGCAGTTATAATATCCGCCTCTGGGATGTGTGAATGCCAATGCTGCAGCTGATTGGCCAGGCCCTTGCAGCTCCTCATTGGCTAAGCTGGCTGCATCACCAAAAGACGAATGCCATTGCCAGGACGACGAAGGTCCCCGCCAGAGAGGGGAATAGAGGCAACACTGGAGCTGGGCCAGATTAGTGTTTAAAAAAAAAAATCAATGTCTATTGCATTACTTCTTACCATTAAATGTGGGGGCCAAAACAAATGTAGGAAAATTCATTCTATACAAAAAACTAGAGAGCATGTCAACGCTAAATAAATGATAGGAAATGCATGGCCGGAAGGCATATTAGCCTCAACACAAAAAAAGTGCAAATCACATCATTATGTAAACCCAGCGCGTTTCAAGGATCTGATTGATGACTCAAGTGAAAATGGTCTCAGAATTGGCAAAGTCCTAGGATGTTTCTGGCACTAACAGAGCTTTTCCATTACTCATAAACCATGACACAGTGGCTGCTATAATAACCCAATGCCAGGTGGCAATGTGCCCCCTTCCCTACTGTTAATACAAATGACATCAATAAGGTTAATGGAAAAGCCAAAACGAGTTAACAGTAATATATTATGTGCAATTCATGCAATGTGTTTTCAGTTCATGAATGTGTCTACTTTACATTAACAATTCTACATGTATTTTTTATTTTATTTTTATCTTTTTGCAGTGAATCTGGACAAGCTAAATGATGATGTTAAGAGATACAGTTGCACTCCAAGGAACTTCACAGTAAATCTTCGGGAAGAGCTGAAGATCACTAATGCCGTTTTCTTCCCACGGTGCCTCCTTGTTAAGCGATGTGGTGGGAGCTGCGGCTGTGGCAGTCCGTATTCCAAATCTTGTATATGCACCTCTGGGAAGACAGTAAAAAAATATCACGAGGTAATCCTATTCGGGAGTTAAAATTTATTCAACTTAGTACTAATGTGAAGTATAATTGTCTGTTTATCTTTTGTATGGGTTTATAAATTCTGATGCCCCATGTGTCTTCACTGCTATATAGAACAGTGTTTCCCAACCAATGTGCCTCCAGCCTGTACAGAACTCCCAGCATGCTGAGCATGACTTCTATTAAATAATTGACTCTTTGCTCCTGCATAGTGAGTGGCGGAGCATACAGTACTGTATCGGTCACTAGTCATTTAACATTCGCTCACAGTAGTGAGCCGTAATGCAAATACACAGTATGCATCACTGCTTACAAAAATATGTGCAAAAATTAATTAGCCCACCAACCAGTGAATCTGTAAACCATGCCACTTAGAAGGGCACTAAAAAAAATGATAAAGCCAGTGCATATAACATAAAAATATGCAAGGGTTGGGCTTTTCTATGGGACTTCAAGGTACATTGCCTGATAGCTTTGGTCTCAGGCTGCTGAGATTGCCTGGGACTATCAGACATACTGCCGAATTTCCGTCAGACAGGTACAGAGAATAATTAGTGCAGGGGATGGGATATGAGGATGGGATATGAGAACAGGATATAGGGATCGGGATATGAGGACTAAATATGAAGTCAGGATATGAGGATGGGATATGAGGTCGGAATATGAGGTCGGGATATGAGGTCGAGGTAAGAGGATGGGATATGAGGATGGGATATGAGGATGGGATATGAGGTCGGGATACGAGGTCAGAATATGAAGTCTGGATATGAGGATGGGATATGAGGATGGGATATGAGGTCGGAATATGAGGTCGGGATATGAGGTCAATGTATGAGGATGGGATATGAGGATGGGATATGAGGATGGGATATGAGGTCGGAATATGAGGTCGGGATATGAGGATGGGATATGAGGTCGGGATATGAGGATGGGATATGAGGATGGGATATGAGGATGGGATATGAGGATGGGATATGAGGATGGGATATGAGGATGGGATATGAGGATGGGATATGAGGACGGGATATGAGGATGGTTATGAGGATGGGATATGAGGTCGGAATATGAGGTCGAGGTATGAGGATGGGATATGAGGACGGGATATGAGGTCAGGAGCATTGGTGTTGCTTTTCATCTCCTACAGGATTTAGGTAGGTAGACCGAGCAGTAGGTTCTCTGCTAGTATAGCGATAAAAATGCAAAAAATTTATAACATCCTGATGAGGGTGGTCATAGTATATTATTTGCTTTCGCCAAAGCAAGATAACATTGGTCAGAATAAAACAAAGAACTTACTTTATATTTCTGTTTGTGTGAGATATTTAATATTCAAGATAATCTTTCCTTTAAGAAGAAAAAGTATAACGTCATACCCATAAGTTTCCTGCGCTTCCAGTTACTTCTAGTATGATGCATTTATTGACTGTCGCCATTTTTGTCTTCGTTATCACCGTGAAAACACAATATATCACCCAATTCACGCTTCATCTAACATAAAAGAACTGACCAACTGTTTCATTTCAGTATCAAGGAAAAGATTATATCTACAAATATCACACAGAATATTAGGAGACAAATGAAAGATTGGCAAACTATTGGAGTGGGATTGTCAAATTTTTTTTATTTTTTTTTGAAAATATCTCCTTATGTACCATCCGAAAAAAATAAAATATCAATGAAAAAGTTATTGTAACACAATTCTTGCACTCTTATAGCCACACAGACAGTGGCTTTTTAAGGGGCTATTTCATAAAGGCAGTAGTATTTGTCTAGTCCACACATAGTAAAATCTGAATTTTTTTTTTCTTACAGTAAATGGCTAAAAAAAAGTGTAGCTTTTGCTCATGGTCCATTTTTTAAGCTGTTTATGGCTCAGAATTTGGCAAAGAGGATGTGTGAAAATAGTCTTACAGTAGTTTGGGAATTAAATAGATGCCCCAGAGATGCAGCTGATGACAGATTTACAGGTTATGAATATTAATAAAGTTTTTCTGTATTTTCTGCATTTTTAGACTGTCTAATCCAGTGATGGCTAACCCTTTTTTAACATGAGCGCCCAAACCTGAACACCAAATCAACTTATATATCTCAAAGTACCACCCCTTCAATCTTTCACCCTTTCTCCCTCCCTCACACTTTAAAACACATTCAGCAGAAGGAAACTGACATACTTTTTTATGCAACAGTAAAAGTAATGAGGCAGTGTCCCATCAGGCTAGGGTGCAGTGCAATCTGGATCTTGCCCCAACCACTCTTCCTACCTGCTTGAATGATCTGCCCTAAACAGTGGCATCAAGTACATTGAGCCAGTCCAAATCAGCAACATCTTGGCAAAATAGTACCAAATCAGTAAATTTAGGGTTAATCAGGGAAAGGCAAGAAGTTAACAACAAAGAGGGCAGCGAAGTATAAAATCACAAAGCAAAGGCGGAGTCGGGACAAACAATGGGTTAACCCAAGAGTGTAGTGAAGTACAAAGTCAGCAGGCCAAGGGTTAGTCAGGTCACAGGCAGAGGTCTGGTATCATAGATCAGGTCACAAGAAAAAAGGAGCATGAGTTCAGGGATAAATCCTTTAAGGCTGGGTTCACATCATGTTTTGTCCCATACGGGACTGCATGCGGCAGGGGGAGCTGAAAACTTGCTCTCCCGTATGCGGTCCAGTATGTAATTCATTTCAATGAGCTGACCGGACTGAAACGCTGACTCCGGTCGGCTCATTTTTGCCTCGTGCGGTCTGTGACCGGACCTAAAATCGTAGTCGACCAATTAATTACATACCGGACCGCATACGGGAGCGCAAGTTTTCAGCTGCCCCTGCGGTATGCGGTCTCGTATGGGAAAAAACGTGATGTGAACCCGGCCTAACAAGGGCAAGGACTGAAGACACAACTGAAGTTTAACCCCTTAAGGACCATGGACGCACGCGTACGTCTAAGCATCCTGGTAGTTAAGGACCAAGGACGTACGCGTATGTCAGTGGGAATTTCGGTCCCTGCCGCGCGCCGGGCGGGGACCGAACGGGGGTGACTGCTGATATCAATCAGCAGTCACCCCGCGCAAATGCCCAGGGGGGTCATCAGACCCCCCTATGTCGGCGATCGCCGCAAATCGCAAGTGAATTCACACTTGCGATTAGCGGCTATTCCGGGACATACGGGTCTATGGTGACCCGGAATATAACGGGGATCGCGGTTGTCCAAGGCACCCACGATCCCCCTGAACTGATAGGAGGGAGGTGGCAGGGGTGCCACCCCTCCTATCCCTGCTATTGGTGGTCTAGACACGACCACCAATAGCAGATCGGGGGCGGAGGGGCTTTACTTTCGGTTTCCCCGTTCTGCCCACCCACAATAGGCGGGGCAGAACGGGGAACTGACAGAGGACCAGCGCAGACGTCCACTTACCCCACGGGCGAGGCTGCGGGCGACCATCAGTGGAGGAAATCGGAGTCCGGCGATGTCGTGCGGCAGGCTCCCTGGATTCGACGGAAGCCGGTAAGTTGCCAAGCAACATCTGGAGGGTACAGTTTGAGACCACTATACGGTGGTCTCTAAACTGTAACCCTTCAGATGTTGCAAAACTACAACTCTCAGCATGCCCAGACAGCTGTTTGGGCATGCAGGGATTTGTAGTTTTGCAACAGCTGGAGGGCCCCAGTTTGGAGATCACTGGCAGTTTGCTGTCTGGGCATGCTGGGATCTGTAGTTTTGCAACAGCTGGAGGTCCACAGTTTGGAGATCTCTAAATTGTAGCCCTAAAGATGTTGCAAAACTGCAAATCCCAGCATGCCCAAACAGCAAACAGCTGTCTTGCCATGCTGGGAGTTGTAGTTGCGTACCTCCAGCTGTTGCATAACTAGATCTCCCAGCATGCCCTTCGGCGATCAGTACATGCTGGGAGTTGTAGTTTGGCAACAGCTGGAGGCACACTGGCTGGTAAACACTGAGTTAGGTAACAGAACCTAACTGAAGGTTTTCCAACCAGTGTGCCTCCAGCTGTTGCAAAAGTGCAACTCCCAGCATGCACTGTCTGTCAGTGCATGCTGGGAGTTGTAGTTTTGAAACAGCTGGAGGTTCCCCCCCCCCCATGTGAACATACAGGGTACATTCACACGGGCAGGTTTACAGTAAGTTTCCTGCTCCAAGTATGAGCTGCGGCACATTTTTCGCCGCAGCGCATACTCCTAGCGGTAAGCTTACTGTAAACCGCCGTCAGTGTGAATGTACCCTAAAAACACTACACTACACTAACACATAATAAAGGGTAAAACACTACATTTACACAAAGGTACACTGTCCCCCCCCCAATAAAAATGAAAAACGTATCGTGCGGCAGTGTTTCCAAAACGGAGCCTCCAGCTGTTGCAAAACAACAACTCCCAGCATTTCTGGACAGCCACTGACTGTTCAGGCATGCTAGGAGTTAAGCAACAGCTGGAGGCACCCTGTTTGGGAATAACTGGTGTAGAATACCGCTATGTCCACCCCTTTGCAATCCCTAATTTAGTCCTCAAATGCGCATGGCGCTCTCTCACTTTGGAGCCCTGTCGTATTCCAAGGCAACAGTTTAGGGCCACATATGGGGTATTCCCGTACTCAGGAGAAATTGCACTACAAATTTTGGGGGCTTTTTCTCCTTTTACCCCTTATGAAAAAGAAAAGTTGGGGTCTACACCAGTGTAAAAAAAAAATAATAATTTACACTGACATGCTGGTGTTGCCCCATACTTTTTATTTTCACAAAAGGTAAAAGGAAAAAAAGACCCCCAAAATTTGTTATGCAATTTCTCCTGAGTACGAAAATACCCCATATGTGGGCGTAAAATGCTCGGGGGGCGCATGAAATGGCTCAGGAGTGAGAGCGCACCATGTAAATTTGAGGCCTAAATTGGTGATTTGCACAGGGGTGGCTGATTTTACAGCGGTTCTGACATAAACGCAAAAAAATAAATACCCACATGTGACCCCATTTTGGAAACTACACCCCTCACGAAACGTAACAAGGGGTGTAGTGAGCCTTAACACCCCACAGATGTTTGCCGAATTTTCATTAAAGTTGGATGGGAAAATGAAAAAAAAAATGTTTTTTCACTAAAATGCTGGTGTTACCCTAAATTTTTCATTTTCACAAGGGAAAATAGGAAAAAAAGCCCCCCAAAATTTGTAGCCCCATTTCTTCTGAGTAAGAACATACCCCATATGTGGATGTAAAGTCCTCTGCGGGCGAACTACAATGCTCAGAAGCGAAGGAGCGCCATTGGGATTTTGAAGAGAAAATTTGTCCGGAATTGAAGGCCACATGGTACCAGAACAGTGGACCCCCCCAACATGTGACCCCATTTTGGAAACTACACCCCTCACGTAATGTAATAAGGGGTACAGTGAGCATTTAGGCCCCACAGGGGTCTGACAGATTTTTGGAACAGTGGTCTGTGAAAATGAAAAATTAAATTTTTCATTTGCTCAGCCCACTGTTCCAAAGAACTGTCGAACGCCAGTGGGGTGTAAATGCTCACTGTACCCCTTATTAAATTCTGTGAGGGGTGTAGTTTCCAAAATGGGGTCACATGTGGGGGGTCCACTGTTCTAGCACCACGGGGGGGGGGGGCTTTGTAAATGCACATGGCCCCTGACTTCCATTCCAAACAAATTCACTCTTCAAAAGCTCAATGGCGCTCCTCCTCTTCTGAGCATTGTAGTTCGACCGCAGAGCACTTGACGTCCACACCTGGGGTATGTCCATACTCAGAAGAAATGGGGTTACAAATTTTGGGGGTGATTTTCTCCTATTACCCCTTGTAAAAATGTAAAATTTGGGGAAAAAAATGCATTTTAGTGAAATAATTTTTTTTTCATTTACACATTCAAATTTAACAAAAAGTCATGAAATACCTGTGAGGTGTTAAGGCTCACTGTACCCCTTGTTACGTTCCTTGAGGGGTATAGTTTCCAAAATAGTATGCCATGTGGGTATTTTTGCTGTTCTGGCACCATAGGGGCTTCCTAAATACGACATGCCCCCCCCCCCCCCCCCCAAAAAAAAAAAAAAAAAATTTCAGCAAAATTTGCTTTCCAAAAGTCAAATGTGACTCCTTCTATTCTGAGCATTGTAGTTCGCCCGCAGAGCATTTTACATCCTAACAATAGGTATTTCCATACTCAGAAGAGATGGGGTTACAAATTTTGGGGGCATTTTCTACCATTACCATTTATATATATGGTAAATTTAAGGAAAAAAATGCACTTTAGTGAAAAAAAAAATTTTCATTTACACATCCGACTTTAACGAAAAGTCGTCAAACACCTGTGGGGTTAAAAGGCTCACTGGACCCCTTGTTACGTGCCTTGAGGGGTGTCATTTCCAAAATGGTATGCCATGTGGGGTTTTTTCTGCTGTTCTGGCACCATAGGGGCTTCCTAAATGTGACATGCCCCCCAAAAACTATTTCAGTAAAATTCACTTTCCAAAATCCCATTGTCGCTCCTTCCCTTCTGAGCCCTCTACAGTGCCCGCCGAACACTTGACATACACATATGAGGTATTTCCTTACTCTAGAGAAATTGGGTTACAAATTTTGAGGATTTTTTTCTCCTTTTACCCCTTGTAAAAACTGGGTCTACAAGAACATGCGAGTGTAAAAAATTAAGATTTTGAATTTTCTCCTTCACTTTGCTGCTATTCCTGTGAAACAGCTAAAGGTTAACACACTTACTGAATGTCATTTTGAATACTTTGAGGGGTGCAGTTTTTTCATAATGGGGTCATTTGTGGGGTATTTCTAATAAGAAAGCCCTTCAAATCCACTTCAAACCTGAACTGGTCCATGAAAAATTCAGATTTTGAAAATTTTGTGAAAAATTGGAAAATTGTTGCTGAACTTTGAAGCCCTCTGATATCGTCCAAAAGTAAAAACATGTCAACTTTATGAGTAGACTTATTGTATTTGTGAATCAAAATATAATTTATTTAGAATTTCTATTTTCCTTACAAGCAAAGAGCTTCAAAGTTGGAAAAATGCTAAATTTTCAATTTTTTCATAAAAATTTGGAATTTTTAACTAAGAAACGATGCAAGTATCGACAAAATTTTACCAATAACATAAAGTAGAATATGTCACAAAAGAACAATCTCGGAATCAGAATGATAGGTAAAAGCATCCCAGAGTTATTAATGCTTAAAGTGAAAGTGGTCAGATGTGCAAAAAACGCTCTGGTCCTACAGTGAAAATTGGCCTGGTCCTTAAGGGGTTAAAGGAAAACTATCACTAACCCGCCCCCAACCCCCGCCCATACTAATATCAGAGGTACTGGCTGGTAGTGCGGGGTACACTGATCAATATGATGCCTACCATGCCCGAATCCTATACACAACCTCAAGAGGGCTCAGTGACTATAATCATGCTCGGGGTGCCACTGTGTGTATCAATAGGTTACCATGACACAACAAGAGAAATGTTGCACCAAAATGGCGCACACCCACTTGTCATATACAGTTAGAATTAATACTTTATTACAATTTTCACATAGATAATAAAGCAGACAAAGACACTTAAAACCATCTACAAGACCCAAAGGACCACTGCACAACAGGGGGGACCCTCCAGAAACAAAACTATAAATTACAATAACTATATATTACAATAGCCCCAATAACTGCCAATAGCCCTTCTTTTCCAGTGATATACATATTGGATGAGGTTGTATTGACTATAATATTGTTCACAAGTCTACTTATTATACTGAGGAAAGTTTACATGGGAATTTTGCACTTTATTCATTGATGTTTTCTGGACTATTAGGGCTATTGTAATATATAGTTTTTGATCTAGCACGTGCCCCAGGAGTGGTCTCCCCCTGTTTCTGGGGGGTCCCCCCTGTTGTGTAGTGGTCCTTTGGGTATTTTAGATGGTTTTAAGTGTCTTTGTCTGCTTTATCATCTATGTGAAAATTGCAATAAAGTATTAATTCTAACTGTATATGACAAGTGAGTATGCGCTTTTTTGGTGTATCATTCATCCAGCCGTTCGCCCATTATCTTCATTTTTCAGTATATGCAAACCATCTTCTCAATGGCACGGGCGGGGTTACTGCCTTCATCTGGCATTGTGACGTCAGCGTCGCTCGTCCGCAGCACTGCCTGGCTTATGCATATTCATGCCCTTCCTCTGCATCTCCCTCTCCTCCCCACTCTGTATGTGACTCCAATGCGCATGTGCCGGCTTACTGCACCTTTACTTACTACACCCTTACTGCAGCTCTGCTCCGCTGCACTGAAGCAGTTTCCGGGTGTACACAGGAAGCCGGCACATGTGCAGTGGAGTCACATACAGAGCGGGGATGAGAGGAAGATGCAGAGGGAGGACATGATAATGCATAAGCCGGGCAGTGCTGCGGACAAGCGCTGCTGATGTCACAGTGCCAGATGAAGGCAGTAACCCCGCCCGTGCCAGTTAGATGATTTGCATATATTGAAAAGTGAAGATAACAGGCGAATGGCTGGATGGATCAAGGCATGACAGGCATCATATTGATCAGTGTCCCCTGAGCTACCAGCTAGGACCTCTGGTTAGTTTGGTGTGTGGGGGGGGGGGGTTATTGACAGTTTTGCTTTAAATTAACTTGCCTCTAGGCAGCATGAGAGCAAATGCAGCTGCTGATTGTCCTGGCACTCAGCTTCAATGGCCGCATCACTAAAACGACCCTGCAAAATGCTGGGCAACACACGAATCTGCAGCCGGCGTAAGGGGGAAACAAAGCTTGGATCATGTACATACCGTGACAGCAAGCCAGCAGAGAGGCCCCAGCGTGCCACCTCTGACATGTGTTCCATAGGTTCGCAATCGCTGGTCAAGTTTAAGGTGACACAAAATATTAGACAGTAAATCTGCCCCAATACTTACAGATAATATACATATTTACAACACTAATAATAATCTTGCTTTACCACTATACAGAAATTCATATATGAACATTTCTCAATTCCTTTGTATTCATTGCAAGGCAGTGCCGCTTACCTTGCATGATAGACACAAAGGATACTTTTAAAATATACACTCACATTCTTGCCAATATTTTAAATGCCAAATTGTGACTTTTAAACCCCACCCCAAAAACATTCTGATTCCTGAAACACCCCTTAAAACACTGGAGAATGCCTCTAAATTGCTAAATTTTGGGTTGGCTTTGCATATACCCTTCCTCTTTTTGTGCCCTATTTATAAGATCACCCTGCTAATATTGGCACTTTTTGTAAATATACATTTAGAGATATACGGAACCGGCCCTACATCCTCTGAGCAGATGCCTGCACTGAATTGCTGTAATACATCTCAGATCTGTTTGGTTTCTAGGCATACAAAAGTCTTATGGTCTCCATTGAATGGCCACATTTTCTCGTGGGCGGAATAAGAAGTTTTTTTGACATTAACATTGGACTTCATTTAGACTTCATGTTCCCATGGGATCCCAAAACCCAACAATACATCCTCCCATTTATTTGTGACATTAGAATGAATACTGTCAAAGGAAACCTAATCTATCTGTCTTGAAAAGACGGAGGCCAGGAGTGGGGTATGCTGAGCTCTTCTTTAATTTGCTTTTTTTGTACAAGAATGTATTATTTGAATGAAGCCAGTAAATAAAACTGTGGGAACTTTTATTGAGCTGTCAGATTGGATAATTCCTTTCTGTCAGTGGGTGATCCCATTAGGAGAGTTACTGGGCGCTTCAGCAGCAGGGTTTCTTGATATGGTACACACCATTGGAAAGCTGATAAAATGGAAGATAAATGTGATGATAAGAAAGCTGTGGTAGAAGACATGTCTATAGTCCAAATGAAGGACAGAAGGTAAAGAATGACTTCAGGGTGTCCAGGCCTATGAAAATTATAGCATAGTGGAGTGTAAATTGCCAATGCCCTTACTGATGCTCCTCTAGACTCTTTTAGAAACAAGCAAACCGACTGGACTAATGCGCCTCTGATCAACATTTTCTGAAAATGTCATGAGATGTCATCTAGGTGAATTTTCCCGTGATCCTTCATATTATTATGTTTTCCTAAATGAAAAATGTAGTACATACAACACTTTATCACAACTTCAAGTCATACTAAACTACAAGATATGGGTCAAATAAAAGTTGTCTTTTTACAACTAAGGATCATTTTACAAGGGCAGATATGGACATGGTATGTACCTTGCTCGAGCACTACCTCTGTCCTCTGTTTGGCATGCCTAGCAGCTTCTCTCATCGCTCTGACTATGGCTTTGCACATTTCCAAGCCATTCCTCAATGAATGACGTAACTGGCTGGCCAACTAGGGGGTAGAAGCACCAGGCCAATCAGCTGTTGCACAAGCACTCATATCTCCCAGAGGTGGGATATTTGAACCTGTGATATAGGTACTTACCTTCTCACTAGCATTACTTGTTGTCTATTGTTCTATGACCAGACCTGAGTATCCTGACTTTTGTGACTTGATTACGCTTTGTCTACTGATCCTTTGCTTCTCCTGACTCTGCCTTTGTTTTATGATTTTGTGTTTTGCTGTCCTCTTCGTTACTGACTTCAGGCCTGTCCCTGGTTTACCCTGTGCCTGTTAATTATGAACCTTTTTGCCCGTGTGTTGATGACCTGTTTTGCCTGATCCTTTTGACTACTAGGATGCCACCCCACATAGCTCAGTAGAGAGACCGTTGCCCAGTTGGGGGCAGCCATTTAGGCAGAATCATCCAAGTAAGTAGGGACATTGGTTAGGGCAAGAACTAGCCTGCACTGATCGCTAACACTTTTTTTTTTTACAGACTTTGACGAGTTTGGGTAAATTGACATGGGCACCAAGAGACCTTGACCCCTAGTTGCCGACCAACAATGATCAAAATAAGATGTATAAAATGTGGCCAACTTTCAATATGTCACTTTAGCCAAGAGTGAAACCTATACACACTCTATAAGATCAAGGAAACTTGTAGCAAATAAAAATTAAAGTAATACTATGGAGCCAATCAACAACCACATGTAACTTCCTCTTTCTGTTGTGTTAAATTTTTAGCAGAAATGACTACAAAAGGAAGGTGATGCTTACATAGAACTAAGCATCTCTGTATAACCAGCACATTCTGATATTAGCCTGCATGTAGCTGGCCATATGATGGTTAAAACTATGTGTAGTGTCTTATATAGATATCCCCTTCAGCATCTAATACCCAACTAATACAATGATACAGTACCCAAGTAATGATGACCAAAAAATAAGCATGGGAACATAGCTTCAAGGGCACAACACCATTAAAGGGGTATTCCAGGCAAAAACTTTTTTTATATATATAAACTGGCTCCGGAAAGTTAAACAGATTTGTAAATTACTTCTTAATCCTTCCAATAGTTATTAGCGTCTGAAGTTGAGTAGCTGTTTTCTGTCTAACTGCTTTCTGATGACTCACGTCCTGGGAGCTGTGCAGTTCCTATGGGGATATTCTCCCATCATGCACAGCTCCTGGGACGTGACATCATCATGGAGCAGTTAGACAGAAAACTTCAGAAGCTAATAACTATTGGAAGGATTAAGATTTTTTAATAGAAGTAATTTACAAATCTGTTTAACTTTCCGGAGCCAGTTGATATATTAAAAAAAGTTTTTGCCTGGATAACCCCTTTAAGACAAGTGGTGTCCCTCTCAGTAGTGGCAGGTCATATGCCCATAAGGTCCTCCCTGAATTACACCTGGGTTATTTAAGTGTTTGTAAGCTAAAAGAGTTCTATGGTTTTTTTTCCTTGTGCTTCTTAAGCGTGTTATTGGAGATCATATGAGAATTGTCAACAAGATGAACTTTCCAAGTTGTTTTTGGACCTTCATAATAAAAGTGAAAATGGGAAACCTTAAAAACCCTATAACATTGGCAGATCAACGAGAGAATGTCATGTCACACTCAGTACATTTTGTTGTTTTATTATGTGGTTGCCTTGTAACCTGATGAAGAAATGTGAGGCTGACATTTTTGTCATTACAAAGCAAGCAAAAAAAAAAAAAAAAACGTAATTGAGGCAAATGATTCAGCATCCACGGCAATAAAGGCAGAAAAATCGAGAGAAAAAAGAGAATGTTTTATGTATTTTTATGCAAAATTAAACACAAAAGAAAAAAAAACATAATTGGACCAATAGATATGAATTAATAAAAAAAATCACATTTTATTTAATTATTACTTAAAAGATTTAAAAAAAAAAAAAAAAGGGGAATATTCAAACAGAAAGAGAAGAAAAAATAAGGTAAGGATTCTAACAGCTAACCATGCATGCATATAAATATATTAACATCGGTATGCCAATGAAAGGTCATACCCAGGTGGTATATACTAATAAATAAATCCACCAATAATAACGCAGTGGCGTCTGATTGCTATTGCAAAGAAATAAGAAAGTTTCAACTAATATCTGCAGGTGTACAATCAACCAGACACTATTGATGCTTCCCTGATGAAAAGCCATGAGAAACAAGTTGGACTTGCTGGGATACTGAGGTCCTGAGGTGTTTATATTTGTTGTCATTGCAGTAGAGCAGTGTTTCTAAACCAGTGTGCCTTTGGCTGTCCGGGCATGCTGGGAGTTGTATTTTTACAACAGCTTGAGGCACTTTTTGGGAAGCATTGCAATAGACATATACTGGGTTGGTATTACATTGTATTTATGCTCTTGTCTAGGTCTAATACTCTTTGTATTATAGTGTTAGGTTCATTGTACATTTGTGGGTATTATTTGGAGCTTTTCTAAACCGTTGTAACAGCAATTAAACACATTGTGTTATTATTGGTATATTTATTTATTAATATATGAACTTTCTTTGGCCATACAGATGTATATATATAGGTATATTACATTCCCAATATCCTTACCTTTTTTTTTATTATTTTTTATTATTCTTTTTCTATGTGGAGATTTACTATATTTAAAGTATTTTAACTAATGATGAAAAAAGCTGTCATATATATATATATATATATATATATATATATATATATATTGGTCTGATTGTGTTTGTTTATTTATAGACAGTGTAGCAAGAAGTGTATGATTTATGGCAGTTGCAATGAATGGGAGATAATTGACAGAGACGTGTTCAAAGACTATTAGTCTTCAAGAATTGATGCAGCCTTTCCCCAGAGACCAAGGAATGAACAAGGGAATACAAACAGCGCCTTATCCATGTAGATAGTATTATATCCAGTCTTATCTTGGCCTCCAGTAGTACAGTAGAGATGCCTTGAAACCCCTAGCACTCTGGTGACTCTGTCTCAGTCTACACAGCAAAGCTTACACGGGAAAACAGAAAAAGCTTACAAAGGAAAACAGAAAAGATTGAGGGAAAACAGAAAATTTTATTGTGTCTGCTCTAGTAACCAGTATAGAATCAGAAACAAAATCTAGTTTTTCTTTATGTGTTATGTGTAGTCAAATACAAATAAACACAATGGGAGGGGATTTATCAACTGGCATAAACCTGCAAAATTTTGTGCGCAATGTGCAATTTCCTATTTCCTTCCTTTTTTAGCCAAAAAACAAAGGCAGAAACGCACCAACATATTTTTTCCCCTGCATTTTTATAAGTCAAGCTATTCTTTCAAGGCTTCTCTCAAAGATTTAGATTTTTTTTTTAAATTGAAGAAAATGCCAAAAAATTATAATATTAAAGAAACCAAGCATTTTTTTTATTGTTTTGTATATATATATTTTATTTTATTTTATTTATTTACTTATTATTGCTCCCTTAAGGACCGGGGTTTTTTCAGTTTTAGCATTTTCGTTTTTTGCTCCTTGCCTTTAAAAAATCATAACTCTTTCAATTTTGCACCTAAAAATCCATATGATTGCTTATTTTTTGCGCCACAAATTTTTCTTTGTAATGACGTCAGTCGTTTTGCCCAAAAATCTACGGCGAAACGGGAAAAAAAATCATTGTGAGACAAAATTGAAAAAAAAATGCTGTTTTGTAACTTTTGGGGGCTTCCGTTTCTACGCACTACATTTTTCGGTAAAAATTACACCTTATCTTTATTCTGTAGGTTCATACGATTAAAATGATACCCTACTTATATAGGTTTGATATTGTCGTACTTCTGGAAAAAATCAAAACTCCATGCAGGAAAATTAATATGTTTAAAATTGTCATCTTCTGACCCCTATAACTTTTTTATTTTTGGGCGTATGGGGTGGTATGAGGGCTCATTTTTTGCGCCGTGATCTGTAGTTTTTAGCGGTGCCATTTTTGCATTGAAAGGACTTATTGATAGGACTTTCATGATATAAAAAGTGACCAAAAATGCACTATTTTGGATTTTGGAATTTTTTTGCGCGTACGCCATTTACCGTGTGGTTTAATTAACGATATATTTTTATAATTCGGACATTTCCGCACGCGGCGATACCATATATGTTTATTTTTATTTTTATTTACACTGTGTTTTTTTTTTTTATGGGAAAAGGGGGGTGATTCAAACTTTTAATAGGGAAGGGGTTAAATGATCTTTATTCACTTTTTTTAAAACTTTTTTTTACAGTGTTATAGGTCCCATAGGGACCTATAACACTGCACACACTGATCTTTTACATTGATCACTGGTTTCTCATAGGAAACCAGTGATCGATGATTCTGCCGCTTGACTGCTCATGCCTGGATCTCAGGGACCCTCTTGCTGTCCTGTAAGCTGTTCGGGATGCCACGATTTCGCCGCAGCTATCCCGAACAGCCCACTGAGCTAACCGGGATACTTTCACTTTAGACGCAGCGTTCAACTTTGAACGCCACGTCTAAAGGGTTAATAGCGCGCAGCACTGCGATAAATGCAGCGCGCTATTAGCCACGGGTCCCGGCCGGGCCCGACCCGCTATGACGCGGGGACACGCCGTGGCCCCACGTTATAGATCGGGAGCGGACACATGACGTTCCAGTACGTCATGTGTCCTTAAGGGGTTAAAGGAATACTGTCATATATTTTTTCCTGCACTATCCCCGCCACTGGTGGATAGTGAGGGAGACGCTGATTAAAATGAGCCCTACCTTACCCGGATCCGCCCGGCTGTTCGCCCGCAATTGTAGTTTTATTCTATGTGTATATCTTGCTGTAACTGGCACAGGCGGGGCTTCTGCAGGTTAACTGGCACTGACGTCAGCGCCGCTTATGAATATTCATCCCCCTTCCCTCCAGTTCTCCCTCTCTTCACTGCTCCTAATTGGAGGGAGGGGTGGTGAATATTCATAAGCGGCGCTGATGTCAGTGCCAGTTAACCTGCAGAAGCCCCGCCCATGCCAGTTACAGCAAGATATACACACAGAATAAAACTACAATTGCGGGCTAACGGCCGGGCGGATCAGGGCAAAGTAGGGCTCGTTTTAATCAGCGTCTCCCGCACTATCCATCAGTAGTGTGGATAGTGCAGGAGAAAATATCTTACAACTTTCCTTTAACATGCTATGATTTTGGAAAACTGCTACTGAGCCCAAAACCGCAGAAAACCTAAAGATGATTAAAAAATGACAAGTAGGTATGGCGTTTCATAAATCCCTATTGACTTTCAGCTAACATCTGGTTGTGGCCTTTTTTCATCAATAAAAAAAAACACAGTGCGACATTTATGCCATTTTTGGAGTGTTTTTGCACACACATAAAAGTGGAAACCTAGCTTTAGGTCAAATAAATAGTGTACCCTAAATATGTTCAGATGTTTTGACCAACTGGACTAAAGGACTATAAATAATAGCATTTATGTAGCATTCATGTCCTAGTTCTAAAAAACAGGGAATGTGCATATATAGGTAAAAAAATAAAAAAATAAAAATAAAAAAAATCAGCTTTTTTTCTATTTCACTCTTGCTGCAGAATACAATTTATGTTGCATATAATTCCCGGCACCTAAAGTTAAAACTATTATATATAGAGCATAAAATCTGTGAATATCAGCGCTGTGATCAGCCAGTCAAGCTGTCCAATTTCCACCTTGTTGAAATCCGCTGTCTTGTCTGGGGAAAGTGTTTGCCAATTCATTTTCCCTCTCTTATCAGCAGAGCCCATATACCATGCTCATGTTTTTTAATATAAAACACAGGGAAAATCCCACAGCTGTCAGAGGGCTTGTTAACTTAAATGCCGTCCAAATCTCTGCTCTCATTCCAGGCGTACACTTTCCTTTCCTAGAAGAAATAGATTTTTTTTCTTCTTTTTTTTTAACCAAAGATCTCACTAGTGTCAGTCAAATCATTTTACCCCAGTTTCTATAAAATCAAATGGAAATTTGTTGTGTGCTTATTCGCTAAACCTAAAAAGTGCCTTAAGGCATTTCTCATTTCTTGGGGAAGGAGGGAATGTTATAAAAAGTTGCATGGACCAATAACCAAAGATAGATAGATGTGTATGTGTAATATTTCTGATACATTTTATGGTGATTTATATTTATTAGGAATGTCTTCTATGTATTTTATGTGTCATTTCTGATACCTGTTGATATAAGAAGATTGTCCAGGGCAATCTCGATGCAATGCGTCTTTATTCAACAATTAGGCAAACATGGACGGTGCACCTGTGCACCGTCCATGTTTGCCTAATTGTTGAATAAAGACGCATTGCATCGAGATTGCGCTGGAGATTCTTCTTATATCATTATTGACATGTGGGACAGAGGTCCAGTCCCGTCCGAGTCGCATCGGAGGTGAAGTGGGTGAGCTGAGTGTGAATTGCTAACTATTTCTAATACCTGTCACAGTAAATAACCCCAGTAATTTATCCTTATATAGAATATCTTCTATAAATTCTATGTTTTCAGTCATTTATCCTTAGTAGAAAGGTGTTCTATGTATTCTATAAGTAACATTTCTGATACATTTTTCAGTAATTTATCCTTATTCGAAATGTTTTCTATGTATTCTATAAGTAACATTTCTGATACATTTTTTTTTAGTAATTTATCTTTATTTATTGAGAATGTCTTCTATATATTCTATAAGTAACATTTTCGATACATTTTTAGTAATTTATCCTAATTAGTTATTAGGAATGTTTTCTATGTAATCTATAAGTAACATTTCTGATAAATTTTTTTGTAATTTATCCTAATTTTTTATTAGGAATGTCTTCTATATATTCTATAAGTAAGATTTCTGATGCATTTTTAAGTAATTTATCCTAATTAGATATTAGGAATGTCTTCTATGTAATCTATAAGTAACATTTCTGATACATTTTTTTTTAGTAATTTGTCCTTATTTTTTATTAGGAATGTCTTCTATATATTCTATAAGTAAGATTTCTGATGCATTTTTAAGTAATTTATCCTAATTAGATATTAGGAATGTCTTCTATGTAATCTATAAGTAACATTTCTGATACATTTGTTTTTTAGTAATTTATCCTTGTTAGTTATTAAGAATGTCTTATCTATATTCTTTAAGTAACATTTCTGATACATTTTTCAGTAATTTATCCTTATTAGTTATTAGGAATTTTTTTCTATATATTCTTTAAAGAGGTACTCAGCACTAGGCATCTTAACCCCTATACAAAGCATAGGGGATAAGATGCCTGATCACGGGGGTCCCGTCGCAGCACCCCAGACATCCGGTGCACAGAGCGAACTTTGCTCCATGCTGGATGACTGACAATGCGGGGAGGAGGCGGGGAGGAGGCTTGTAACATAACAGTCACGCCCCGCTCGTGATGTCACAGCCGTCACGCCCCCTTCCATAGACTTGCATTGAGGGGCATGGACGTGACGTCACGAGCAGGGCACGGCCGTGATGTCACAAACCTCTGGCGCTGCACCCGATGCTTTAAACAAACACTGGGTGCAGCAGGGAGATTGCGGGGGTCCCCAGCGGCGGGACAAGATGTCTAGGGGCAGAGTACCCCTTTAAGTAAGACTTCTGATACATTTTTCAGTCATTTATCCTTATTAGTTATTAGGAATGTCTTCGATGTATTCTATAAGTTACATTTCTGATACATTTTTCTGTGATTTAACTTTATTAGTAATTAGGAATGTTTTCTATATATTCTTAAAGTAACATTTCTGATACATTTTTCAGTAATTTATTCTGATTAGGAATGTCTTCAAACTAGGGGTGTCCTGATACTGGTATCAGCGCTGATACCAGACGTTTGCATGTTCTTGTACTTGTGCAAATGTTCCCGATACATATGCCAATACCTTTCCTCTGCCCTCACACTGAGTTATCTTTATCATTTGCTCCGGAATGGTGCAGGACCTGTGATAGCTGCCACGCCCCCTCCCGTAGGCTTGCATTGAGGGGCGGAGCGTGACGTCACACGGGGGGGGAGACATGACGTCACACGCCGCCAGCCCTGTGGTCGACCGTAATCAGACCCGGAGCGAACACGCTCCGGGGACTGATTACAAACGGGGTGCCGCGTGCATGATCACGGGCGTCCCCAGCTGCGGGACTCCCGCGATCAGGCATCTTATCCCCTATCCTTTGGATAGGGGATAAGATGTGTAAGCACCAGAGTACCCCTTTAAGCCTTCAGTGGGCTAATACACCTTGAATGTTAAAGAACTTTGTTCCAGTAGCTAGCATTTATTTCCTGCATCTGCATTTATCATTATCTGGTATTTGTGACCCCCCGCTTCATGTTTGGTATGCTTTCTGGTTTTCATCTCTGCATATTACTGTCCTTTTGCTTTTCTGACTCGGCTTGTTGACAATCCTTTGTGTTTTTTAGTTTCCCTTCAGTGTTGTTATGGTGTGTATTTACCTTTGTATTCCTGACTGTTTCTCTGACCCTTTTTCAGTGTTTTTGTAGTTTGTTATTTTGACTGGATTCCCCAGCACATAATTAGGAAGGGACAATCTTTATGGGTTGGGGATCTGTCGCTTAGGGCAGATATGCAGTAGGCAGGGACAAGGCTGCAGGAGAGTGTAGGACCTCACTTATTCCCTGTTCATACATGGCAATAGTATAAACAAATCCTTTGCACTACATCCCTTACTGGTGTGGGTCCCCTGCACAAAAATGGAAAAAAGAGGGGCACAGAGAAAAGGGAAAAAAGGAACAGGTGTTTAAAAGGGCTGACGTGACCACATCCTGCAGCTCTATGGGACATGAAAGTTAACTTATAGCCATTATCTGATCATCTATTGGTAGGGAATATGGAAGGGGGGAAGGCAGGGCTAGGACGAAAATAGAGAATTTACTAATTTGATTTCAATATTGTGCAGCTTGTACCATGAGTATATTATTTAAAAACCAAAAGAAAAAAACCTTTTTGAATGCCATTTTGTGGTATCTATAAAATAACTTTATAAAAACTGTTAGACTTAGTCAATAAATATTAAGGATCAGGGTATTGTATATAGGATTTTTATTTTGTCTTCATTTTATACAATTATGTATATATTTTTCATTGCATATAAGATACATAGATAGATAGCTAGATATGAGATAGATAGCTAGATATGAGATAGATAGATAGATAAGAGATAGATAGATAGATAGATAGATAGATAGATAGATAGATAGATTAAAGAAAAATAGCTGCACACAGGTACTCCGGTGAAAAAATGTGGTCTTTATTCACCCAACAACAGAGGCGACATTTCGGCTGCCTCTCGCAGCCATTGTCAAGTGCTTGAATAAAGACCACATTTTTTCACTGGAGTAAACTGAGGGTCCTGTTCCAATTTTTGTCTTGCCCATTCTGCAGCATCTGAAACTACGGATACTGGAAGCCTGTGCTAGCATTTCTCCTGCGGTGTATATAGTAGTATATAGCAGTGTATACGGATACTGGAAGCCTGTGCTAGCATTTCTCCTGCGGTGTATATAGTAGTATATAGCAGTGTATACGGATACTGGAAGCCTGTGCTAGCATTTCTCCTGCGGTGTATATAGTAGTATATAGCGGTGTATACAGATACTGGAAGCCTGTGCTAGCATTTCTCCTGCGGTGTATATAGTAGTATATAGCGGTGTATACGGATACTGGAAGCCTGTGCTAGCATTTCTCCTGCGGTGTTGCTATCAGTGTATGAAGAGTGGGAGAAGAGGGTTGCGTTGACAATCCAACACAATGGGCAGCACATTGAACACATTTTATAAGTGGTCAGAAACTTGTAAATAACTCATGAAAGAATAAAGTTACAACCAAACACATCATTGTTTTTCTTGTGAAATTCCCAATAAGTTTGATATGTCACATGCCCCTCTTCCTATTGAAAAAACAAAATGGCCGACTTTAAAATGGCCACCATGGTCACCACCCATCTTGAAAAGTCCCCCCCCCCCCTCACATATACTAATGTGCCACAAACAGGAAGTAAATATCACCAACCATTCCCATTTTATTAAGGTGTATCCATATACATGGCCCTCCCTGTATATTTTGGGACTTCCTACTTAGGGACCAAGTCCAACATAGCTAGCTCCCACCAAAAATTTTTTTAATTTTTTAAACCTTTTTTCTTTGACTAGATAGAAAGTTAGATAGATAGATAGATAGATAGAATATAAAATGTATTCAATATATATGAAATGTCATGAATTTATTTTAACTTAGCAATTTGTTAAAGGAAATACTACTCCAAAAACATACTTCATAATTTTTGGAATATACCTTCCTCTGCATAAAAATGTATCTAATTTTAGAAATTATATGATTTATAATGGCATAGATGATCATAATGGCAAAGAAACAGATAATTGACGTCATAATAATGAAGTAGTCCAATAATAATCTTCCTGTAGTTAAACATCTGCTATTTGTGAGAATATTATGTAAATTTTCTCTGGCAAAGCAAAACAGATTTTATGTCATTTGCTGCGTCAGAACGATGCGGGAAGTCTAAACGCGTTGTTCCTCGTCTTTGTGTTTTATTGCACAGTCAGATTTATTTCTTTTAAGTTAACTTCAGATTGACCATGACCTTGATTGTTTAAAAGATAAATCCCTTAATCTTCTTAAATTTGAAGCCCAGCAATTTTGATTAAACAGATATTGTGTAGTTTTTTTTTTTATATAGAATTGGTAGAACTGTCCTTCCACCGCTGCATCATTTATCAAGTATGGCCAAAGGATTGTACTGAACATATTATACTAAGAGAAAAAATCTATAATCTTTTAATAACAGTAATAATAATAATTAGAATAATAAAAATATTTGACTCTTTTTTGACTGTTTTGACATCATTGGTTAAAGGGGTCGTCCAGGAAACTGAAAATATCAGACATTTATCCCTTAACCACAGGATAGAGGATAAATGTCTGATGGCTGGGGTCCGACCGCTGTTACTCCCCCCTGGACGGGCACAAGTGACAGTCTATTCGACCAATCCCCATCTGCGGGAGGACATCACTGTGGCCATTGATTGGCTAAGCAGACTGTCACCTGCGCTTGTCCAGAAAGGTGGGGCCCGGAGTATGCCAGGGATGGGTAAATAGGCAGGACTCTGCACAGGGGAGGGCAGTGGGTCCCAGAGGTCAAACACTATCCTGAAGGTAAGGGATAGGTGTCTGATAAGTTCAGTTCCCTGGACTACCGTTTAATTGGATTTCTAGGATTTTACATAATGACATATCCATAGGTTAGAGGTTGTCCCACTCCTTTAGTTGAGCTAAGCTGGAATACCTGATGCATACCATGGACAGATGTGACTGTTCTAGGAGGAAAGCAGCCATTAAAAAAAAAATCCTACAAAACCTCACCCTATGGACCCTCCGCCAAGCAGAGATTCTGTTTACAGAGGACAGCTGCGGAGAGATTTTGTCTGCAGCATGTCCCTTCTTACGGCGGGTTCAGAGTTAGGAATTTCCTCTATTCAATTTGCTGCCGTGGAATATCCGCAGTGTGAACAAGTCAATGGAAAAGCCATACTCACCACTGTTAGATTTATGCAGCAGAATTTCTGATCAGAATTCTGCTTGGGAAATCCGTCATGTAAACGTACCACCTTAGGGATTATATGATTAAGCTTCAAATGCGACATATGCAATTCATCTTGAGGAGAATAGTGTATGTCCAAAATGTCATACACAGATAAAGTATGATCCTAAAGATATCTATGGATGCTGCTGATTGATTTGTATTATTAAATCAAGAGCAATGCCAGGAGGCTAAGGAGGAATTAAATACCCCACCTCAGCTGCTGATTGGCCCGGGCCATTAATTCACAAAGCAACATGCACAACCTGGCCAGATGCGAGCGTTTTATTAGTGGTCTCCAAACTGCAGCCCTCCAGATGTTGCAAAACTACAACTCCCAGCATGCCCGGACAGCCGTTGGCTGTCTGGGCATGCTGGGAGTTTTAATTTTGCATATTTATTTTATTATATTTTTTTCAGATTATACACGTTGCCTTATGAAACTCTTTTAGGTCCTCAAAATTTTTGTTTATAGCAAGAAGAATTTACTTTATTTCTATAGTTTCTATAGTTTCCTGGTAACTGCTTTACTTTGCGTTTTAGCATCAGCAGTGTTCTTATGATTATAATAAATCTTATAATACAACAGTAATTTAATGTGTTTATACCATTTTTCTGTATTCTGTATCACCAGGTACTGAAGGTGATGCCCGAAGTCACCTACAGTAAGAAAAAGACTAAAACCAAGACTATGTCCATAGTGGACATCCAACTGGAGCACCATGAGAGATGTGAATGCATCTGCAGTTCTCGTCCACCTCGATAAGAACCCACGAGACGCAAAAGGAGAAATCGCTTTTTATGGACTTTTTGTTGAATTTTCATACATTTCTTTATTGGCGTGGGACTTTTAATAATAACCAACTAAATGTGTGTTCTGCTCGGGATAAAGCATTGCTTATGGAAATTATTATATTCCATACCTTACTAAAAGCAATATTGGATTCTTAGCCAATGTAAAAGGATCATTAAATGCTGAGGAACGGCTAATAACAATTACAATAATACAACTTTTTTTTTTCCCGGAACATATTATTGCTAAATATGTCTAGTTTTGGACCAAGGTTCCTTGGGTGCATCAGAGGAGATAATGCTAAGGCAGGAGTGTATTAAGCTTTTATGCTGCCCTAGGCCTATAAGGGAAATGGTGTTGGGGGGGGGGGGGGGGTCAGGATAGTCCGGTGGTCAGCACTTGTGTGGTGTAGCACTTGTGCAGGGGGGGACAGGTGACCACAACATATGGTGAATGCTAATAGCCAAGTTAATGGCAAATGCCAAAGATAAAAAGAAAATATAAACCTGTCCCCAGCTGATAAAGGGCTGCCCAAGGCCATGGCTTTGTTGGCCTAGCTAAAAATACAGGGCCACTCTCTTTATATGCAGAACATGTGCACATTTACTTTAAGGGTGCGTTCACACGAGCGGACCCACAGCGTATTTTATGCTGCAGATCCAGCGCTGAAAGACCACTGCATGGTGGCTTTACAGGTGCCTGCTTGGAGTGGCAATACGCCGCTACAAGCAGACACACTGAAGCAATGTGCAGGTCGCCGCGCATGCGCAGTACACTCGCACACATCGCGGCTCCATGAGCTAAGCAGAGAGCAGCTGCTATGTGTGAGTATACTGTGCATGTGTGCTGCGACTCGCACATCGCAGTGTGTCTGCTTGTAGTGGTGTATTGCCGCTCCGAGCAGGCACATGTAAAGCCACCATGCAGGGGTCCTTCAGCGGAGGATCCGCAGTGTAAAATATGCTGTGGGTCCGCTCGTGTGAACGTACCCTTAGTCACATCATAATCTTTGTTTTCACATCACACATATCATGTATAAAATCTAACAGGTTATCTGTGGATCATGCCGTAATGAATAGTGCCTAGCAGAAAAGTCACCTCCAAAAGGCTTTGTCTTCTTAGGGAATTTTGGGACCATATGTTGGCAGAACCAGTGCTTACTGTGGAATCCTCTGGTATTTTAATGTGCCAATCCAACACTGTATATGTTCAGAGTATGCTTAAAAAGGGGTATTCCGGTGAAAAAAAATGTTCAGTGCCAGAACGTTAAACATATTTGTAAATGACTTCTATTTAAAAATCTTAATCCTTCCAGTACTTATCAGCTGCTGTATACTACAGAGGAAGTTATTTTCTTTTTTAATTTCTTTTTTGTCTGACCACAGTGCTCTCTGGTGACACCTCTGTCTGTCTCAGGAACTGTCAAGAGCAGGAGCAAATCCCCATAGCAAACATATCCTGCTCTGGGCAGTTTCTGACATGGACAGAGGTGTCAGCAGAGAACACTGTGGTCAGACTGGAAAGAAATTTTAAAAGAAAAAAACTTCATGTGGAGCATACAGCAGCTGATAAGTACTGCAAGGATTAATATTTTGAAGTAATTTTCAAATCTGTTTAACATGCTGGCACCAGTTGATTTAAAAAAAAAAAAAAAGGTTTTCAACAGAGTACCCCTTTAACGTGTGACCATGAAAAAAAATAAAAAAGTTCTTTAAGAAGTATCCATAGTTAGTCACTCGAATGTATCATTTGAGTTCAGCTCTTGTAAAGATCTTGTCTAGATTACTTGATTACTTGTCACTAGAGATGAGCGAATTTACAGTAAATTCGATTCGTCACAAACTTCTCGGCTCGGCAGTTGATGACTTATCCTGCATAAATTAGTTCAGCTTTCAGGTGCTCCCGTGGGCAGGAAAAGGTGGATACAGTCCTAGGAGACTCTTTCCTAGGACTGTATCTACCTTTTCCAGCCCACCGGAGCACCTGAAAGCTGAACTAATTTATGCAGGATAAGTTATCAACTGCCGAGCCGAGAAGTACGTGACAAATCGAATTTACTGTAAATTCGCTCATCTCTACTTGTCACCAACATGTGGTTCTCAAGTAGTTGCCTAACGGTATTACACCAAATCTTTTCATTTTTCAGTTTTTTTCAGTTTTCATGGGTTTCCAAAAATTTGTCAAATCTTCAAATAAAGAGAATTGTAATTTAAACAGTATAAGAGGTAGCAATGCAGTAGCAATACAAGGTATAATGGAGACAATAGCATAAATAATTAGTACAAATGTACGACCATTTGAAACGGGATATACGGAAATAGGGAGAACTGTATGTTAATATTTCTAAGTAAGGGGGACTAAATATGTTTGACCAAAAATAAAATGTAGAGACTAGATAGAAGAGCTACCAAACTAAGAAAGTTAAAAGTAGTGTCAACATAACACAACTAAACAATTCCATTTTAAGAATAAGATAGGGTTGACTTTGGCTTATGTATGGGTTACTCCAGAGTTAGATTTTTCATTTACGCCACTAAAAACATGTCAAAGATAACCAGGGTCAAGTCCACGAGCTGGAAGCCCCAAATAAAAAAGTGGGTCAGTCCTAGGGAGGGACCAGAAAGATTTGACTCCTTTGTAAATTCTATCGGGCGTGTTACACCACTATTGTGAGTTCAGCGTGGCAATGGTCTATCCAAATGGCAGATACAATATGTCAGAATTAAATGGCCTTATTTATTATGATAGAAGGTATGTTAGTTAATTTTATTAGATATTAAAACCACCGTACTCAGAATCTCAAGCAAATTCTGTAATGTTTTATTGCAGCAGGTTCTGATCATGGATTTGCATGGCTGGAGCCTGTAGACACACAACCTCTGAGGCCTTCACCAACCTGTCTAGCCATGATAGACACCATCTGTAAATATTATGATTACCATCTTTTTCGCCCTATAGGACGCACTGGCGTATAAGATGCACCCAATTTATAGGTGTAAAATCTTAAAAAAATAAAGATTTTGAACCCAATAGTGGTCTTCAACCTGCGGACCTCCAGATGTTGCAAAACTACAACTCCTAGCATGCCCGGACAGCCGTTTGCTGTCCGGGCATGCTGGGAGTTGTAGTTTTGCAACATCTGGAGGTCCGCAGATTGAAGATCACTGCATAGGAGGTAATACTCACGTGTCCCCGCCGCTCCGGACCCGTCACCGCTGCCCTGGATGTCGCTCCATCGCTGTCGCCGTGTCCCCGTCGCTCTGGAACGTCTCTGCTGCCGGCCGGGTATCCTCGCTCTCCGTCGCCGCCATCACGTCGTTACGCACGCCAATGCACGTACGCTACGACGTGATGACGAGGAAGGAGAGCGCCGGCCATACAGGGGATCCCTGAACGGAGAAGACACCGAGGAGGCAGGTAAGGTCCCTCCCGGTGTCCTGTAAGAACTAACCCGGCTATTCAGTCGGGCTGTTCGGGACCGCCACGGTGAAATCGGCGGGCCCGAACAGCCCGACTGAACAGCCGGGTTAGTGTCACTTTCCCTTCAGACGCGGCGGTCAGCTTTGATCGCCGCGTCTGAAGGGTTAATACAGGGCATCACTACGATCGGTGATGTCCTGTATTAGCCGCGGGTCCAGGCCGTTGATGGCCGCAGGGACCGCCGCGATAGGGGTGTATTCGCCGTATAAGTTTTGGGGAAGAAAAAGTGCGTCTTATACGGTGAAAAATACGGTAATATAGGCCAGTGATCTCCAAATTGTGGCCCTTCAGAACTACCAGTCCTACTATGCCTAGACAGCCAACACTACAATCTAGATGTGCCTTGGGTGATAGGGTTTTTTGTGGATATATATTTTTTTGTTATTTTATTATTAACAAAATTAAAGTATTATTAAGCAACATTTAGGGTTATTTAAGAAAAGCAAACTGGGCAGAAAATCCAGTTGTGGCATGTGACATCCTTCACAAACAGTAGTCACGCTCTAGTCATCATCCAAGTTGTCCCTGCTTTCCGTGTAAATAAAGTTTGGATGGGGAAAACTTATTGTTATTGAAGATACCCAATGGTGTATGGAGACTTATTTTCAGGCAATGCTCCATGGGAAACAATATGTAAATTACCTTTTCTCCAGAAGTAAGAATGCTAGTTTTCTTTCTCTTGGAGGTAAATATTTACTGAAAAAAAAACCATTGTATCAGAATTGTGGGCAGTTTAAGACTTACGGGTGTTCTGCACGTGTTTTTTGTTTTAATGGAGCTATAAAGTGAATTCATGCAAATAGCAATACATTACGTGCCTACATATTTTGTAGTTCATAAATGAACTTGTTGAGTATATTTTCATTATAAAATGTGTAGCGATTTAGTTGTAGCAAATAATTTAGTAATGGCAAACAAATTGAGGTCTTGCAGTATTTCTTTTGCCTATTTTTTAATCTATTTACTTTATTTTTTTTTTTTTATAATTTAACATCTCAATAAAAAAAAGTAATCCTAGGATTAAGAACAAACATTTTTTATGGTTAAATACCAATAGCTGTTTTTTTTTTCTCCTTTTACAGTACGTTTACTGTGCCTTAACTTGTATAAATTAAAATAATCCGCTTTAAATTAATTAGTGCCGCTGTATACTGCTTCATAGAATGTGCTTTATTTATATTAGAAAAATATTCTGAAATGGAAATATTTTTTTAAAGTAAAAGAAAAATTCCTAAATCAAAAGGTGCATGTCAGACAGCTAATAGATTTGCTGAAGTAGAGTTTGTGCTCAGACTATACTACACAGGGTTAAAATGGGGGAAAAAATCCAGCTTTTTTTTAGGTTGCAACTGTTAGGGTTTACAGTGGGGGTAAGATTTTACTTTAGTACTTATTGCTTTGATAATGATGTATTTTACATGTTAATGCATACACATCACATTCCTGTTTTCTTTTTTTTTCGGTATTTGTTATTGTTTTGGTGTATTATTTGCTAAAATTAAAATAGAGAAAAAAACAAAAATGCTGTTTTTGTCATTTTTGAAAACTTGTTTTAACACCTTAAAGTGGTACTCCACTCCTAGATGTCATAAGATGTCTGATCGTGGGGGTTCTGCTGTGAGGTGCAGAACTGCATCCTATGCAGTTTTGCGATGGCTCCATCCTTCAGCTGTCCGGAGATTTCCAAAGATACACCGAGGGGAGGGGAAGGCAGAGCTGTGCAGGCTGCAACTCTGCACCTCCCTCAGCCCCGTACACATCTCTCTCCTTGCCCCTCCCTCAGGTGGAGAGGAAGGACATAGATTCTCACAGCCCCACTCCTGGACATAGATTTTGACAGCTGTGAAAATCTACGTCCAGGGGGCTGTGCGAGCAGGGCTGTGAGAATCCCTCTCCTCCTGAGGGAGTGGCAAGGAGGGAGCGGTGTACGGTGCAGAACTGCGTCCTGGCCAGCTCTACCTTCCCCTCCCCTCACTGTATGTTCAGAAATCTCTGGACAGCTGAGGGGAGGGACCAACACAGAAATGCATGGGATACAGCTCTGCACCTCACACCGCACAATCTCTGTGCAGCACCCCCCTGATGTCACGCCACACCCCTCAATGAAAATCTATGGGAAGAGGCCTTGCGCTTTGAAAAATCCAGACAATGGCGAAACGTCAGACAGGAGGGACATAAATTTTAGCTCAGCACTGTGATTTTGGATCTAAGAAATGTATAGAAGGCTGCAATAACAGCTAGCGGCAAAAATATCAAAAATAGCCAGATAACTTATACCAATACTGGATGCAGGGTATCTTGAAAGTGAAAATATTTGCTTGTGCAACCAGCTAGCTGATTATTAATAAAAAAAAAATTTGAATATAAATCAGCTTATATATCTATACATGCTATATAGCATAATAAATATACGTAACAACGTCCATACACAGTGCTGTATTTTTTTATACGCCACTGCCACCTAGTGGCCACTGAGCACAATTTTCTTTATTTTGTTAGAATAAAAGTTACCGTATTTATCGGCGTATAACACGCACTTTTTAGGCTAAAATTTTTAGCCTTAAGTCTATGTGCGTGTTATACGCCGATACACCCCCCCAGGAAAGGCAGGGGGAGAGAGGCCGTCGCTGCCCGCTTCTCTCCCCCTGCCTTTCCTGGGGTCTAGAGCGCTGCTGCCGGCCCTTCTCTCCCCCTGGCTATCGGCGCCGCTGCCCGTTCTGTCCCCCTGACTATCGGTGCCGGCGCCCCATTGCCGGCGCCGATAGCCAGGGAGAGAGAAGCGGCGCCGACAGCCAGGGGCAGAGGCACCCATTGCCGGCGCCGCTGCCCCGTTGCCTCCCCCCATCCCCGGTGGCATAATTACCTGGGTCGGGTCCGCGCTGCTGCAGGCCTCCGGCGTGCGTCTCCGGCGTCGTTGCTATACGCTGCACGGCGCGGCGCTTGACGTCAGTGCGCCGCGCCGTGCATAGCAACGACGCAGGGGATGCGCGCCGGAGGCCTGCAGCAGCGCGGACCTGACCCAGGTAATTATGCCAACGGGGATGGGGGGAGGCAACTGGGCAACGGCGCCGGCAATGGGTGCCGCTGCCCCTTCTCTCCCCCTGGCTGTCGGCGCCGCTTTCTCCCCCTGGCTATCGGCGCCGGCAATGGGGCGCCGGCACCGATAGTCAGGGGGACAGAACGGGCAGCGGCGCCGATAGCCAGGGGGAGAGAAGGGCCGGCAGCAGGGCTCTAGACCCCAGGAAAGGCAGGGGGAGAGAAGCGGGCAGCGACGGCCTCTCTCCCCCTGCCTTTCCTGGGGGTGTATCGGGGTATACACGCGCACACACGCACCCTCATTTTACCATGGATATTTGGGTAAAAAACTTTTTTTACCCAAATATCCTTGGTAAAATGAGGGTGCGTGTTATAGGCCGGTGCGTGGTATACCCCGATAAATACGGTAAGTTTTAATTTTAAAAACATTTTTGGGTGCCTCTAGTCAGGGATCTCCCTGAGGGGATTTATTTCCCCAAGGAATTTTGGTGTGAGCGAATCGAATCTGACAAACCCGAAATCTTTACGAATTTCATGAAAAATTGGATTTGCAACGAATGTGAATATCGCCGCGATTCTATCACGAAAATCACTTAATTAAACTCCATTTCATGCAATCCAGGCTCCAGGGCATCTAAAATGGCGAATCCCCATGTGAGGACATGGCGCAAGGAACTCTAAGAAGGTGGAAACAAGGATAGGCGGGATGACCCTGAATCAGCAGCCAGCCACCCCTGTGATGTCAAAGCGCTATATAATCGGCGGCCATATTCCGGCTAGTCACTTCATCATTTTACTGCCGAGAGATAGGACGGTCAACGCTTTGTGTGTTACACTGAAAAGCTTTTTCCAGCAGCTTTTCACCTCATAGTCACGTCAGCGTTCTGATGGATAATGAGCAGAACATTTTTCACTGAAAATTATTTTTACTGCAGCCATTAACCTCCCAGTTACTTTCTACTCTACAGCAGTGTATTACAGAGAGGGGAAGAGAGCTGTGTGTTGCCTCATACATTCGAACAAGCTGGCTGAGCTTGAGAAACCTTGGCAGAGGATGATGGAATAATTTTTTAGCGCATTTCTGCTCATTTGGGTTTAGTACACAGTGACTGTGTGCTGCAGCACTGTTGTGAACTGCTGGTGTTGTGCAAAAATGCGTTTTTTAAGCATACTGTAGTGCATGTTTCTGCCCACATAAGTGCATACCACATACCTATATCTAAGTAGTGTACTATTTTATACCTGTTAATCTGTCTAGGGCCTAGATACTGTGAATGGACAGGCAAAAGTAACCACCAGCTGGTGTTTTACTCCAATACATTTTTTAAGCATACTGTAGCACATTTTTTTTGACCACATAAATGCATACCACATACCTACATCTAAGTAGTGTACTATTTTGTACCTGTTGAACTGTCAAGGGCCTAGATACTGTGAAAGGCCAGGCAAAAGTACTTACCGGCTGGTGTTGTACTCAAATATTTCTCTAAGCGTACTGTAGCGCATTTTTCTGCCCTCATAAGTGCATACCACATACCTACATCTAAATATTGCACTATTTTGTACCTGTTAATCTGACAAGTGCCTAGATACTGTGAAAGTCCAGGCAAAAGTAATCACTGGCTGGTGTTTTACTCCACTACTTCTTTAAGCGTACTGTAGCGCATTTTGTGTCCACATAAGTGCATACCAAATATACATCTAAGTAGTGTACTATTTTGTACCTGTTAATCTGTCAAGGGCCTAGATACTGTGAAAGGACAGGCAAAAGTACTCACCGGCTGGTGTTGTATTCAAATACTTTTTTAAGCGTACTGTAGCTCATTTTTCTGCCCTCATAAGGGCATACCACATACATACATCTAAGTAGTATACTATTTTGTACCTGTTAATCTGTCAAGGGCCTAGATACTGTGAAAGGACAGCCAAAAGTACACACCTGCTGCTGTTCTAGACAAATACTGTTTTAAGTGTAGTGAAGCGTATTGTACTCCTCTCATATACACACTAAGTATATCAGGCAGAGAGTGGCAGAGGCCTAAATTCATCAGACAGAGGTTGCAGCAGATTAGGGGCGAGTGGTAGCAGGAGTCGCAGTGGGAGGCCTGAGCTCCCGATATCAGCTAGTGGTCATGTCTCGACCAGCAACCCATCTTTCGTCATCGATTGGTTAACACAGTCATCCACTTCATCACAAGTGACATCTGATACCCCCAGTCAACAGTCGGTGGGTTCCTCAGACACAACCCTCAGATGGCATGGCGCGGCAGCAGTCCCTGTCCTCCCATTGCCTCTGTCCTATGCTGTTCCCTCCCCTAAAGAAGTATCTCATGCTGTGGGTTCCTTTCCACTATTCAGTGAGGAAGATCTAATAGAGGACAGTCAGCAGCTACTGCCCAGCCAAGAAGTGAAGAAGACATCCGCCGGTTCCTCCGCTAGGTGGGAAAATAGTGATGAGGAGAGTGACTTGGGAGGCGGTGTTGCCCGCATGCAGGGTCCTGAAGCAGACACTGTTGAGGAACCTGAGGAGGACATCAGTGACGTGCAGACACTTGTTGATGATGATGAAGCCGATCACAATTGGCAGCCGGATACAGAAGGGGCTTCATCATCATCAAGTGAAGAGGGTTGCAGGTTTCCCTTGAGGCAGCAGCTGCGCCAGCAAGGTGGTAGCATGGTTGGCAGTCAGCATGGTGGCAGAAGTGGAAATTCTGGAGCCAAACGTGCTTCGCGGCAGCCTGCCTTCCTGGGAGATAGTGAAACGGGTTCCTGGAGACGGCAGCAGTAGCAGTCAATTAGTACGGACTGTTGGTGGGAAAATCAGCTACTTGGCAGTGTGGCAGTTTTTCATCAAGCGTCCGGAGGAGGTTAACATAGCCACATGCAAGATGTGTTGGCAGAAGATGAAACGTGGCCAGGGTCCCAATGTTGGCACCACGGCCCTGCGTCAACATATGCTGCACCACCATAAAGCGGTCTGGGAGAACCGTGGCTCTGATGTAGTGGTCCAGCCTGCTGCATCACCCAGTGGCACGCTGCTCTCTTTCAGCCAGCCAAGGCTCCACCACCTCAGCTGAAGGGAGCTGTGTGTCAAACCCTCCTTCTGTCGCTCCAGATGCTCCTGCACACCCTACTTTTAGTCAGTCATTCCGCCAACAATCCATCGCCGAAACCATTTCCAAGAGACAACAGTATGCACCCACTCATCCAACGGCTCAGAAGCTGAATGTGCTCCAGTCCAAGTTGCTGGTGCGGCAGTCCATCCCTTTAAATTGGTGGACGCTGCACCTTTCAGAGAACTGATGGCTTGTGCCGAGCCGAGGTGGAGAGTGCCAAGCCGTCATTTCTTTGCGAAGAAGGCAGTACCAACCCTGCACAATTTTGTGGAAGAGAAGGTGGACGAGTCCTTGAGCCTGTCGGTGTGTACTAAAGTGAACGGCAGCGCCGAAGCCTAGAGCTGTAACTATGGTCAGGGACAATACATGTCCTTTACGGCCCACTGGGTGAATGTGGTTCCTGCATAGCCACAACACCAACTTGGACAGGTCACGCAGCTTCCTCATTCACGCTCTCAGGCCACTGGTCCTGTGACAGCGTGCGATTCTGCCTCCTCATCCTCCACTGTGTCCACAACCTCCACTGCACAGACAAGTCTCAGTGCCCCTTCAGCATACCATGTGTGCAGGGCATGGCGGTGTCACGCTGTTCTTCACATGGTTTGACTTGGCGAACGGAGTCACACAGGGGAGGAACTGCTAAAATGAATTCATGAAGAAATCGGAGCATGGCTTACTCCACGAAAACTGGCAATGGGAACCATGGTGACTGACAACGGGAAGAACATCTTGTCTTCGCTGCGACAAGGAAGGCTGAGCCATGCACCCTGTATGGCACACGTGTTCAATCTGGTTGTCAAGCGGTTCCTGAAGTGTTCAAACCATTTGCAAGACAACCTAACAATGGGAAGGGAACTTTGCATGCACTTCAGCCACTCGTACAATGCAAAGCACACCCTCCTTGAGCTGCAGCATCAGAACGGTATCCCCTAACATAGTCTGATTTGGTGAAACACGTTGGAATTCCACCCTCCATATGTTGGACCTACTATACGAACAGAGAAAAACCATCACCGATTTATTGATGATCCAAGCGGATTGGGGGACTCCCCTGTGTAACTTCAATGTCAACCCGTGGCAGTTCATACATGACACCTGCCGTTTGCTCAGGCCCTTTGAGGAAGCCACATTATTAGTCAGTTGCCAAGATTACGGGATGAACAACGCCATTCCATAGCTTCCTTTCCTACAATGGAGATGTGGCATCTACATCTCACGGCCACATAAGCCCTGTGGGGGCTGAACTGGAAGAGGATGAGGAGGGGGAGCGGCACAGTGGAGCACAGTTTATGTTTTGTTTTTTTCTAGTCATCTGACAGGAGTGGAGAAGCAGCCAGAGGAGCTAGAGGGTTATGAGGAAGGCGAGACAGAGGACTCAGACACACTGTGGCAGTATGCAGTGGAGATGGAGTCAGGGAGTCCCTCCGAGTCACTTGCATAAAGGGCACGATGCATGCTCACTTGCTTGCGTAGTCGGCAGCGGGATGACTTCTTGCTCTCCACCTTATTGGACCCTCGCTACCGCCACAATATGGGGGCCTTTTTTTACACCCACTGAGAGGGAGGACAAACTGAGCTACTACAGAGACATCCTACGTAGTCAGTTTGCCGATGCCTATGGGCGCCATTGTCCATCCTCTCGCAGGTCTGATTCAGGGGGCCCTCTGTGCTCACCTTCCACTGCCATGTCTGCTGGGGAGGGGTGGTGTGGCAGGAGCAGTACCAGTTCCATCAGCAGCAGCCAGAGTCTACAGTCGCTGATGAGTACCTTTCTTCACCCGCATAGTGAAGCAACTCATCAGCAGCAGGTAGACCTTGAGCAGGACCTGAACCAGCCCATTCCAACACACCTTAAAGATCCACTGGACTTCTGGGCAGCCAAGCCTGATTTGTGGCCACAACTAGCAGAGTTTGCTCTGGAAAAGCTGCCCTGCCTGACCAGTAGTGTGCCATCAGAGCGGGTGTTTAGTGCGGCGAGGGCCATAGTCACCACAAGGAGAACTTGTCTGTCCACGAAAAAATGTGGAGAGACTGACCTTTGTGAAGATGGATCAGTCATGGATCAACCAGGATTTCTACCCACCAATGCCTGATGCATTAGAGTAGATTGACCATGGTGCCACACTAACACTTCACAAATATGGATAGTGCAAAACAGATTTAAGGCGCTGCTCCCCAGTTATAAACATTCCTCCGCATCAGACCTTTTTTTCACCCACCTTTGTCACCGGGTACTGGTATTGCCCCCCATCTAACCACTGTCACTTTCAGGACTCCTGATGGTGCTGCTGCCACCTCCAGGATGTCTCATTCTGCCACCATATGATCTCCACATGCTTCTGCCAACTCCAGGCTGTGCCATTCAGCCACTATATGTTCTACTCATGCTGCTGCCAACTCCAGGCTGTGCCATTCAGCCACTATATGGTCTCCTCATCTGCCGCCACCTCCAGGCTGTGTCATTCAGCCACTATATGTTCTACTCATACTGCCGCCAAATCCAGGTTGTGCCATTCAGCCACTATATGGTCTCCTCATCTGCCGCCAACTCCAGGCTTTGCCATTCAGCCACTATTTGGTCTCCTCACATGCCACCAACTCCAGGCTGTGCCATTCAGCCACTATATGTTCTACTCATGCTGCCGCCAATTCCAGGTTGTGCCATTTAGCCACTAGTCATTAGTTTGGGTTTTGTGGTCATACAGTATTAGTTCAAAGTAAACATCAGGAAATTTTATTTGGGAATCTAATATAAATCTTAAATTTAAATTGAAAAATCTTTTCAAGACTGAAGCCCTATGGTTGTCGACATCATATTACCTGTGGAATTATTACAGGAATCCAATTAAACAGCTTGGAGTGATAACAATGAACCATAACTGATTAAATGAAACATTAGCACTAATGACAATAACTAATAACAGGTGGTATCTCGCCTGGCGGAGGACCTCCAGCTCGATTTTAAAATACAAGTACGAGCTTTTTCTCTGCAGCCACTTCTAGCTTATTCACTTATCCAATGGCACAGAAGCCGAACAAGCTCCTCTCCAAGTTGCTGGTACTGCAGTCGTTCCCTTTTCAAGTGGACACTCAGAGTATAGGGGTGCGCTGAGAGGCAGGGGCTGGAACAAGATTCTAATAGTGATTCCTGTAATTTGCATGTCATACTGAATAACAGTATTATTTCACTAACACAGCACACTCTCTATGCGTGTTAGGACAAAGCAAAGTGTTCTACACCCCTATTGAGCCTCTCTGTAGGCCAGAAATAGCCATTTTTCATAGTGATTCGGAAAATTCTGCGAATTGGCCGTATCAAATTTTTAAAAAAATGTGCACATCTCTACTAACTATTTTTAAAATGTATCTTTTAAACTTAGGGTTTGTGAAGCCCTATATGGTCTCCTCATGCTGCCGCCAACTCCAGGCTGTGTCATTCAGAAACTATATGCTGCCAACAAGTCCAGGCTGTGTCATTCAGCCTCTATATGGTCTCCTCATGCTGACAACACCTCCACGCTGTGTCATTCAGCCACTTTATGGTCTCCTCATGCTGACAACACCTCCACGCTGTGTTATTCAGCCACTATATGGTCTCCTCATACTGATGCCACCTCCAGGCTCTGTCATTGTGCTGCTCTGCTACAGTGATTCTAATAGTGATGCCTGTAATCTGCATGTCATACTGAATAACAGTATTATTTCACTAACACAGCACACTCTCTATGAGTGTTAGCCTGTCTGTAGGCCAGCAATAGCAATTTTTAAATCGCAATGTCCTGGTTTGCTGTACGGACCGAGGAAAGTCTCTTATCTCCTTCCCTGCCATCTGATCTCCGCTCCTAAGCTTCAGTCAGCTATTGCAGGCTGGAGCAAGGGGGCGCCGATAACACTGATCGATGCTTTCCTACAGAGCAGCATTGATCAGTGTTTGCAATCTGAAGATTGCATGTTATAGTCCCCTTTGGGGACTAAAAAAACAGTGTAAAAAAAAGTTTTAAAAAAGTTAATAAATGTCATTTAACCCCTTCCTTAATAAAAGTTTGAATAACCCCCCCCTTTTTGCCATTCTTAAAATAAAACTATGTAAACAAAAATAAATATGAACATATGTGGTATTGCCGCATGAATAAATGTCCGAACTATTAAAATATTTTCCCAATACTAAATACAGAAGAATCCTGCAAGTCTGAAACAACTTTTCCCACTAGTAAAAACCAAAACTCTTAGTAATTGAGGCCCAATAAGTTGGTAGGACTAAACATCCTTTGAGAGTGAGAATTTCTGAACATATAAATAATATAAGGAAGGGTTATTGTAAACATCCCCTGTCACTACATTTTGCATTCTTTTTATTAATTTCATTATCTATATACCATTTTCATTTTATTTTTATTCTCTCTATCTCCCAATCCATTGCATGTTTTCATTGTCTCTTGGGGTATAATCCATACCAGGTTTTATTTAGGATAAGATTAATTCACAGGTGATTGAATCAGGTAGATATAAATGGAGTTCAAGTACATAAAAATTTTATAACACCTTGGCGTTATGGATCCGAAACAGTGTGCCCCACAGCAGCTATATGTGCCAACCTAATGGGTCCCTGTTTGACCATTAAATATAATAGCAAAAGACAAAAAAGGTTTTGATTGGCATCAGCGCTATTAGGGTCTTACTAACAGTTATATTAATATTTGTTTATATGTGTGGGAGCGTAGATGATATATACGTACCCTGGGAGTGCAGATGATATATGCGCATCCTTGAACACTGTAACATGGAATGCATTATGTTCCACAGTCATGGAGCAAGCCATCAGAAGAAACAAGCGGGTATTACCTCTCAGATGTTTGTGTTTCTGTTGCGATCCTTTCCCCCCGGTGAGCTGGGTTCTTTCCAGATAATCTGGGGGTGTGTGAGGGTCCATGCAGTCGTAGGGAGATCTGCCCTTGCCGGCGGCGTCTCTACCTGCATGCTGCAAGTGAAATAAGTTTGAGTCCCGTAACTACGAGTGACGTCACTATAGAAAGCGGTTTGGGCCAGAAAGGAAAACTCCAACGGCGTTTCGGAGAATATCGTTTACCTTCTTCAGGGATACCCCGGCCCTCCGGGATTCAACTAAATATACTCTTCACCTTGATGCATCACACATTCGCCAGATTATATTGTGACTGTATTTTACATGTGCATATTTCACATATAGTCATATTACAGCACACATTAAGCAAAGTTTATGATGTCCTTTTATATTGTGCAAGAAACGCATGTGAAAAGAAAACACATGTAAAAAGCTCACCATGTGCATATAGCTGTAAAATGTTGCACTCCAAGTTTTTTCTCTTTTTTCATGATTCCAAAAAGGCAAGCAATTCAAAGTCGACATTAAGACCAAAGGGGACCAGTGTATTAAGGTTAAAAATCCACCTACATTCCACCTTGGATAATTGGGAGATGTAGTCTCCTCCTCTCCAATGTGGATGTATGTGTTTGATTCCTCCCCATAGGCCCATCATATCTGGGGTGGAATGTTTGACATCCAGCCTCTTCAGATATGTAAATACACACTTACAAAAATGTGTATCTAAACTTCCTGCGTATTTGAAAGATACTAAGCACATTTTACAAATTTTACAAGATATCAAATGGGAATCGGATTTTCTTTTAGGGACCCTGGACGTCAAGTTCCTATACACGATTATTGAACACCAAAAGGGCTGAGCTGCTTCAGAATTCTTTTTAAATCAGGAACTGGAATTTTTAACCACTCAGGTGAATTTTATAGATGAATGTATTGACTTTATTCTCAAACACAATTATTTTATTGATGATGAGTGTTTTTTTTTACAGCAGTGGGGCACCGACATGGGGATCAAGTTTGCGCCAAGTTATTCAAACCTATACATGGGGTACTGGGAACAAATGTTTATACATCCCAGTGCCCACTTGGCGTCAAACCTGGTCCTATGGCGCCGCTTCATAGATGACATCATTTTTATATGGAAAGGGGATGAAATCAGTTTGACTGAATTTTTTACTAACTTAAAGAAAAATGAATTTTATCTTAAATTTACTCCCACTATTAGTCATTCTGAAATACATTTTCTAGATTTAACTATTTATGTAAAAAATTGATGTTTGTGCACTAAGACATACCAGAAGGCCACGGACAGCAATAGTTTCATTCACACAACCAGCTGCCACCTTCCCATATGGCTAGATAACATTCCTAAAGCCTATTTGTGTCAGACTCTACAGAAACTGCACACGGGAGGGTGAATTAAAAAAGGAAGCGGAGGATTTACAGAAAAAAATTGAAAATAAAGAGTATGATACTGATACTCTTACACAGCCAATTAATGATGTACATAAATTAGATAGATCCATCCTTTTAAAAGACAAAGGCATCAGCATGCAGAATAACAACATAGGAGAGACAGCTATCAAAACTCCGATAATCACCACCTAAAATTCCATAGTTTTCTCCTTAAAAAGATTATCAAAAACATTGGGGAATCCTACAGGGGGATAGAATAATTGGGGAACTACTTCTGAAAAACCCGTCCTTTGTGTTTCAAAAAAGCCAAAACATAGGGAATTTAGTAGCCCCCACAGTAAAAAAAAAAAAAAAAAACATGTAAAGAAAAACATAATGTATACAGTCTTCTTTCAAAAATCTGGCTTTTACCCCTTTCGCATGTGCAAAGGATGCAAATCCACTGGAATTACCACCCCAAAACTGGTTATCAATAACAGAGAGGGAACATTGCAGAAGAAAATAAGTTCCCACATTAATTACAAAACAAGGGGTGTCATATATGGAATCAATTGCCCATCTGGATAAACATATATAGGATGCACAAAGAGATTTTTGTCTAAACATATTGGCGAGCACCTATCTAATACAGGGAGAAAATACCAAGGACATCAACTCTCAAAATACTATGCGGACAAACATAATGCCTCCTTCCAAGGGTCCCAGTTTTATGGAACCGAACACATACATCCACATTGGAGAGGAGGAGACTACATCTCCCAATTATCCAAGGAGGAATGTAGGTGGATTTTTAACCTTAATACACTGGTCCCCTTTGGTCTTAATGTTGACTTTGAATTGTTTGCCTTTTTGGCATCATGAAAGAAGAGAAAATAAACTTGGAGTACAACATTTTATAGCTGTATACACATAGTGCGTTTCTTGCACAGTATATAAGGAAATCATGAACTATGCTTAATGTGTGCTGTAATATAACTATATGTGAAATATGCACATATAAAATACAGTCACAATATAATCTGGCGAATGTGTGATGCATCAAGGTGAAGGGTATATATAGTTGAATCTTGGAGGGCCAGGGTATCCCTGAGGAAGGAGAACACTTTTTTCCAAAACACCGTTGGAGTTATCCTTTCTGGCCCAAACAGCTTTCTATAGTGACGTCACTCATAGTTACGGGACTCAAACTCCTTTCACTTGCAGCATGCAGGTAGAGACGCCGCCAGCCAGGACAGATCTCCCTACGACTGCACGGACCCTTACACACGCCCAGATTATCTGCAAAGAACCCAGCACACCGGGGGAACAGGATCGCAACAGAAACACAAACATCTGAGAGGTAATACCCGCTTGTTTCTTCTGATTGCTTGCTTCGTGACTGTGGGACATACTGCATTCCACGTTACAGTGTTCAAGGATGCGCATATATCATCTGCGCTCCCACACATATAAACAAATATTAAAAAACCTGACTGTTAGTAAGACCCTAATAGCTCTGCCGCCAATCAAAACCTTTTTTTGTCTTTAGATGAAACCAGCGTCATATACTTTTTATACACCACTGAGGAAGGGGCTAGGTTATATCCTTTTATACCCCGAAACGCATTTGGTGAATATCCTTTCTGAGAAAGCGGCTATCCAGGCTTGAACTTTACACAAATAGTGCGGTTTTTCTTTTGAGGTGTGGCACTATTATTTTTGTACACCTACGAAATCAACTGGATTCTGAGGAAACAAACAAAAGGGTAATACCTACAACTTATACCCTTACCTACCGGGACTTTGTGTTTGGAACATCAGCAAAATATAAGTTTTTAACTGCCTGAGGGAGCGCACACCCCACATCTGGACGCATTGAGCAGCAAGAGCCACTGCAGGCCGGAGCGAGAAGGACAAGCAACTGGAAATTGGAGTTGAAGCGGACGACGTGGAGCGGTGAGTGACACAATGTGCCAGCAATAGTGAACTTTCTCCCGCAGGTCAGCCCACCGAGTACCGGGATCAGTCCTGTGGAGCCTATGTTACAAACTGCTCTATGTGTCTCAACAGCTTGATTTATCTGGAGTTTTGTCAGTTCTCCCAAACGGATAATCTAGTAACATCCCTGTTTTATTTTCAGGTGTATTTCAGTGCCAATACCAACTAGTTGCATGCAGACCATTTCTATTGCAGGTGGAATATGCTGTTTGCGGAATTTTTCTTAGTTGGAATATATTGCCGCCAACTAGTTATATGTGGACAACTTTTCATTTACGGGGGGAACATACTACCATGAAGTAGTTGCATACTATATGTGATCAGTTTTTGCTGAGCATTGTAATACTCTATGTCTACAGGTGGCATTAATCTGTAACTCCAGTGTGTTATATTCCCACATGAAGTGTGTAACAAGCCATGATCTTTATTGGTTTATTGTTTTAATATATACCTACATACAGTTAACCGCAAGTGCCCTGCGGAGGTAATTGTAACAGGATTAGTCATTGTGTCTTTCTCATATTTGTGTTTTAATATAAAACATTTTTATGGTTTACCTGGCTCCAGATATTAATTAACCCTATATCCACCACTCACTCAGCCTTGGCTGAGTGAGACTATGAGGACTGCTCTGTTGGTTTTCTTTGCTACAATTTTTTCTTCTTTTGTGTGAGGGAGTCGCAGTTAACCTTGTGTCTCATATTGTGAGCTCCACTACTTTTTAATTCTTTTAGCAGCTGATAAGTACTGGAAGGGTTACGATTTTTAAATAGAAGTAAATTACAAATCTGTATAACTTTCTGGCACCAGCTGATTTAAAAAAAAAATTCTCTGGAGTACCCCTTTAACCCTATGGGGACTGAGGGTTTTTCCATTTTTGCACGTTCGTTTTTTTCCTCCTTACCTTTTAAAAATCATAACGCTTTAAATTTTGCACCTAAAAATCCATATTATGGCTTATTTTTTGCACCACCAATTCTACTTTGTAATGACATCAGTCATTTTACCCCAAAAATCTACAGCAGAACAGAAAAAAAATCATTGTGCGACAAAATGGAAGAAAAAACGCCATTGTGTAAATTTTGGGGGCTTCCGTTTCTACACGGTACATATTTCTGTAAAAATGACACCTTCTCTTTATTCTGTAGGTCCATACAATTAAAATGATATCTTACTTATATATGTTTGATTTTGTCGTATTTTTGGAAAAAATCATAACTACATGCAGGAAAATGTATACGTTTAAAATTGTCCTATTCTGACCCCTAAAACTTTTTTATTCTTCTGCGTATGGGGTGGTATGTGGGCTAATTTTTTGCACCGTGATCTGAAGTTTTTAGCAGTGGTTTTTGTGTATTTATCGGACTTTTAAATTGCTTTTTTGATAAATTTTTTCATGATATAAAAAGTGACCAAAAATATGCTATTTTGGACTTTTGGAATTTTTTTGCATGTACGCCATATATCGTTTAATTAATGATATATTTTTATAATTTGGACATTTCCGCACGCGGTGATATTACATGTTTATTTTAATTTTTATTTACACAGTTTTTTTTATAAATAGGAAAAAGGGGTGATTCAAACTTTTATTAGGGAAGGGGTTAAATGATCTTTATTCACTTTTTTTTTGCAATGTTACAGCTCTCATAGGGGGCTATAACACTGCAAACACTGATCTATTTACATTGATCAATGGTTTCTCATAGGAAACCATTGATCAATGATTCTGCCGCTTGATCTCAGGCACTGAGCAGTCATTCGGCGATCGGACAGCGAGGAGGAAGGTAGGGGACCCTCCTGCTGTCCTACAGCTGTTCGGGATGCCGCGATTTCGCCGCGGTGATCCCAAACAGCCCCCTGAGCTAACCTGCATTAGTTTACTTTCACTTTAGACGCGGCGTTCAACATTGAACACCGCGTCTAAAGGGTTAATAGCGCGGCACCGTGATCAGTGCCGTGCACTATTAGCCATGGTCCCTGCCGTTGTGGCCCCCGCGTTATAGAAAGGGAGTGTGCGAAGGGCATACAGGTACGCATTCTGTCTGCAACAGGTTAAGACATAACTTTAATTGAACTGCAAAACAAAATAAATTGCACTACCGTCAATACCGTTCATTTTCTAGATTCTATTTGTTGCCCTGATATATTCTCACGTTTGTTTACCTATAAAATTTGTCCTTGAGAAAAGAAAAAACTAAGACAGTAAAACACCTATCAATAATCTACATTTATTTAAGCATATTTACAATAGCAGATGTCAATATTTTCTTGGTAGTAGAGTATATGAGCTGTATTATGAGTGTGTTTGCTTAGAGAATACATTGGTTGTTTTGGGAATTTATACTTCTGTTTACAAAAAAAAAATATAGGCACGCATCCAGCGTTCACATACTTGCAATTTCTTAACACCGCTGCTATATTATATTTATAATTTATACACTTGTTATGAAATGCCAAACAAAGAAAATAAAGGAGAACTGCCCCTTTATCTCCTTAATGGCGGGCCAATTTACATTTTTCATTCTCGTTTTTTCCTATTATAGTCGAGCTCTCTTATTTTTTTCATCAACAGACCCATCAATGTAATTACAATACCCAATTTATATAGGTTTCATTTTATTTTACTGCTTCTAAAAATTCTTCTCTGAAGAACCTGCTGGAAAAAACATAAGATCTGCACTTTTCCAGCACCCTCCCCACCTTTATACAAACTCCCCATATAAAGTATAGTGCCCCAATCAGGAATAATGCCCTCCTAGGTGTCCTGTACAGTAAAGCAGGTAGGTAAATAGGTTGCGTGGGGAGTAGAGATGAGCGAATCGAATCGGATGAATCCGAATTTGATACGAATTTCATAGAAAATTTGATTTGCTACTAATCCGAATATCGCTGCGAATCGATAAAACGAGTCGCTTGATTAACTCCATTTTGTGCGGGCCAGGGGAGCTAATACGGTGGCTACACATGTGAGGACATGGGGAAAGGAATTCGGGTAATGTGGGTAGGAGAAATCACCCTGAATCACATGGTGGCATGCAGCCTATCAACAGCCAGCCCTGCGATGTCACAGCCCTATATATTCGGCAGCCATTGCTGAAGACAGGCATTTCTTAGACTTTTTGCTTAGAGAGCAGACTGTGTGTTACTGACAATACATAATACAGATGCAGGCAGGGACATTTCAGAGTGTGAGAGAGTACACTTATTTCTGGTGCAACCTTTTTGGGGTGTATTATCTGAAAATAAGTGAAATATATACGCCCTCAGCAGTTCTATGTTTTTGATCATAGGGGGCACTTGATTGTTACGCTATCTGGTGCCTTTTTGGGGCTTATTATCCGCAAATGAGTGAAATGTATTTGCACTAAGCAGTTTAAAGTTTTTTCTAGTTAAAGCTACTAGGGGGCGGTTAGTGTAAAAGCACTAACAGACATACGCACTAGATAGTTACGCTTATTTCTGGTGCAATCTTTTATCCACAAATAAGTGAAATATACATGCACGCAGCAGTTCTACATTTATTCTGGTTAAAGCTCATAGGTTACAGTTAGTGTAAAAGCACTAAAACACTTACGCACTAGATAGTTACACTTATTTCTGGTGCAACCTTTTTGGGGCGTATCATCCGCAAATAAGTGAAATATATATGCACTCAGCAGTTCTACGTTTATTTTGGTTAAAGGTCATAGGGGGCAGTTAGTGTAAAAGCACTAAAACACTTATGCACTAGATTGTTACGCTTATTTCTTGTGCAACCTTTTTTGGGGCGTATTATCTGCAAATAAGTGAAATATATATTCACTCAGTAGTTCTACAAGTATGTCAGGAGCACAGAGGAGTGGCAGAGGCCTAAATTCATCGGGCAAGGCAGAGGTCGCAGCAGACTAGGGGTGAGTGGCAGCAGGAGTCGCAGCGAGAGGCCTGAGCTCCCATTATCAGCCAGCGGTCGTGTCTCCACCAGCAACCCATCTGCCATCATTGATTGGTTAACTTGGTAATCCACTTCGTCTGAAGTGACTTCTGACACCCCCAGTCAACAGTCAATGGGTTCCTCAGACTCAACCCTCAGTTGGCATGGCCCGGGAGCAGTCCCTGTCCTCCCACTGCCTCTGTCCTATGCTGTTCCCTCCTAAAAGCCTTGCAAGTTAGAAGGGTTCCATTCAAAGAACTGAATGTACATGTAAAGTCGATAATGTGAAACAATTTTGACCAGAATATACCCAGCACAGCTATTATGGATGATGAGCCTCCAGCCTACCAGCCTCCAGAAATTACTCCATACTTGTCTACTCTACAATACTGCCGTCAGCCAGTGCCCACTATGACACATCCATAACCTATTTCTCACATTGTCACTCCGCGTCAACCTAAAGGGATCTATCACCAACCGGTTCCTGTTTGCATTTTGGAGACCGGAACACATCTGATTGGTAGGTGTCTGGTTAATGCCATGAGAATGTAGTGACAAGAATTACCGTATATACTCGAGTATAAGCCGACCCGAGTATAAGCCGAGACCCCTAATTTCAACCCAAAATCCCAGGAAAAGTTATTGACTCGAGTATAAGCCTAGGGTGGGAAATACCTCATCCCCCCCTGTCATCATCCAGACCCGTCATTAACATCCTCATCATCATCCCCTTGTCATCATCCCACACATCCCCCCTTCATCATCCCCTTATCATCCCACACATCCCCCTTCATCATCCCCTTGTCATCATCCCACACATCCCCCCCTATCATCCCCTTATCATCCCGCACATCCCCCCTTCATCATCCCCTTATCATCCCACACATCCCCCCTTCATCATCCCCTTATCATCCCGCACATCCCCCCTTCATCATCCCCTTATCATCCCACACATCCCCCCTTCATCATCCCCTTGTAATCATCCCCCCCCCCTTCATCATCCCCACCCCCCTTCATCATCCCCACACCCCCCCTTCATCATCCTCTTCTCATCATTCGCCCTCAGTGGTCTTCAACCTGCGGACCTCCAGAGGTTTCAAAACTACAACTCCCAGCAAGCCCGGGCAGCCATCGGCTGTCCGGGCTTGCTGGGAGTTGTAGTTTTGAAACCTCCGGAGGTCCGCAGGTTGAAGACCACTGCGGCCTTCAACATCATCCAGCCCCCTCTCACCCCCTTTAGTTCTGAGTACTCACCTCCGCTCGGCGCTGGTCCGGTCCTGCAGGGCTGTCCGGTGAGGAGGTGGTCCGGTGAGGAGGTGGTCCGGGCTGCTATCTTCACCGGGGGCGCCTCTTCTCCGCGCTTCCGGCCCGGAATAGATGCGTTGCCTTGACAATGACGCAAATGACGCACCTCTGCGTCGTTGTCACGGCAACGTGACTATTCTGAGGCCGGGCCCGAAGCGCTTAGAAGAGGCCTCCCCGGTGAAGATAGCAGCCCGGAACCACTATCCCACCGGACCACCTCCTCACCGGACAGTCCTGCAGGACCGGACCAGCGCCGAGCGGAGGTGAGTACTCAGAACTAAAGGGGGTGAGAGGGGGCTGGATGATGTTGAAGGCCGCAGTGGTCTTCAACCTGCGGACCTCCGGAGGTTTCAAAACTACAACTCCCAGCAAGCCCGGACAGCCGATGGCTGCCCGGGCTTGCTGGGAGTTGTAGTTTTGAAACCTCTGGAGGTCCGCAGGTTGAAGACCACTGCGGGTGGGGGAGTTCACTCGAGTATAAGCCGAGGGGGGTGTTTTCAGCACGAAAAATCGTGCTGAAAAACTCGGCTTATACTCGAGTATATACGGTACCTTCCATTCTGAACTTCTTACATGGCTTTTATGTATAGCAATTATGTTTGGGGGGCTAGTGGCTGGATGCAGCTTAATTCCCTTCTGTATGAACGCTATGAAAGATGTGAATCATTTTTGCCCACATTGTGAATGTCACCTCTTCAAGAACAAAAGGCTCTAACAAAAGTTATCGAAAAATGAAGCCTGAATGAAACACGAAAAAATGTTTTGGACACTTTCACATTATAAACACAAACCTTGCTTCGAGTCAAATTAGCACTTTAATTAAATGATTTAATGGCTATGGACACCTATGATGTTTTTGTAAGAATTTCTTCACATTAGTGTCACTTCTATAGCACTCTACATATCCAATCTATCCTACAAATCTCCCACATTAACACTCCAATCCAGACAGCTGTGTATCTTTTATTTATGTAAATAAGTGTTTATTTATCTATAGCCTATTAGAATGCTAAATTATTATTATGAAATTTACAAGTCACTTTTCATAAATTATAAAACGTCTTTAAAACAAAGTCTGCAAACTACAAGGCTCTTATAACAGCAATCAGAGACGTGCTAAACATTGTTACATGATGTGCATTACAGAACACGCAAGTGAAAAAAATACAAACTTTAAAAAACACTAAAATCTGTGATAAAAGTGCTATAAAAAAAAAGGTAGTATTATATGTGACAAGGTCATCAAAGGTGGATTTAAATCGGGGCAGTTTAACCCCTTAAAGTCTCAGCCCATTTGGGCCTTAAGGACGCAGACAATTTTATTTTTACGTTTTCATTTTTTCCTCCTCGCCTTCAAAAAATCATAACTCTTTTATATTTTCATCCACAGATACGATTAAAATGATACCCATGATAACATACTTTTCTATTACTGTTGCGCCTAAAAAAATCGCAAACTGTTTAACCAAATTAGTACGTTTAAAATCCCCCTATTTTGAAGACCTATAACTTTTTCATTTTTCCGTATAAGCGGCGGTATGAGGGCTAATTTTTTGCACCGGGATCTTTACTTTTTATGGATTTTTTATTGCTTATATAAAACTTTTAATACATTTGTTATAAATTTTTTTGGGGATAAAATGTTATAAAAAAAGAAGCTATTTTAGATTTTTTTTTTTTATGTTCACGCCATTCACCGTACGGTATCATTAACATTTTATTTTAATAGCTGGGATATTTACACATGCGGCGATACCAAATATGAATATAAAATAATTTTTTTTACATTTTTTGGGGGTGAAATAGGGAAAATGGGACAATTTGCGTTTTTATTGGGGAGGGGGTTTTCACATTTTTTTAACATTTTTATTTTTTACTTTTTTTACTTTTATTTTTACACTTTAATAGTCCCCATAGGGGACTATTTATAGCAATCATTCAATTGCTAATACTGTTCAGTGCTTTTCTCGCAGTTATGTATAGGACGTAAATGTATGTCCTGATGCATTAAGTACCAGCTCACCAGAACATACATTTACGTCCTGCGTTGTTAGGGGGTTAAGTTCATTCCTTTAACCTGAGTGAGGTGGTTTAACAAGGGGAACTCTGAGGTTATAATGTTTTGCTACCAGTTGTTTAAAAAAAAAAATTCAGATTTGTAATTTTCTTCTACTTAAAAACGTAATACCTCCAGTACTTGGAGCTGGAATTACCACGGCTGCTGGCAACAAGACTTGCCCTCCAATGGATTCTTAAAAAAGGATTTAAAGTTTGCTCATTTCAATTACCAGGCACTGTCATTGTGCCGCTATGTGATCTCCTCATGCTGGTGGCACATTAAATTTGTTAATCTCGACATTTCAAAAATATCTTTAATCTCTTCAATTGTGACGCCATATGATCTCCCAGCCCTGCTGCCACATCCAGACTCTGTCATTGTGCCGCTCTGTGGCAGTGATTCTAATACTCACACCTCTAATCTGCATGTCATACTGAATAACAGTACAGTGACCCCCCGACATACGATGGCCCCGACATATGATCAAATCGACATACGATGGCCTCTCAGAGGCCATCGCATGTCGATGTCAGCATCAACATACGATGCTTTTTTATGTCTGGGCCATCGCATTAAGTGCTATCCGGCAGCGCAAAATGCTTAAGCTGCTGCTGGATAGCAGCTTAATGTTCCTCGTGTGGTGCGGTGAGTATTACTTACCCCTCCACGATGCTCCAGGGTGCCCTTTGGGTCCAGCGCTGGTCCTCCGGTGTCTTCTCGGCCCTCTCCGGTGACGTCAATACGCTGCTGCGCACGCCGTCCCGTCATCCAATAGGAATGGCGTATGCAGCGGCGTAATGACGTCGCTACGCAGGCCCAGTAAGGCCTTGCGGAAGACAGCGGAGGACCGGAGAAGACCAGGAGAGCCCAGCAGAGGACCGGAGAAGACCAGGAGAGCCCAGCGGAGGCCCGGGGTCACCATCGGGAGCGGCGAGGACACCATCGGGAGCAGCGGGACGCGGTTCGGAGCGGCGGGGACAGGTGAGTACAGCTTCCTATACTTTACATTGCACAAATCCCTCAACATACGATGTATTCGACAAACGATGGCTCCTTTGGAACGAATTAACATCGTATGTTGAGGGACCACTGTATTATATCATTACCCCAGCACTCTCCTTATGCATGTTACGGCAACGCAAAATGTTCTACACCCCCTATTGAGGCTCTCTGTAGCCCAGAAATTGCCGTTTTAAATTGAAATTTGGATCAAACCAATTTTTTCCTGAAAATTCAGCAAATCGGATGAATCGAATTTTCAAAAAATTCACTCATCTCTAGAGGGGAGGGTAGGTAAACGTCCCTCACTGGGTAGGTCACCCGAGTAGATAGGTAGGTGCCCCAAAATGTAGTTTCCCTCTTTAGGTAGTCAGGTCCCTAGTAGTTGCTTTCCTGCATTTAGATAGACAGGTCCTCTCAATAGTTTCCACACGCGTGGATTTTTTTGCGGGTTTTCCGCTGCGTATTTGAAAGTGGGCGGGCTCTTCTCGGCTGTCCTCAGAAGATTTTCCGCGGCGGAATGTACACTGCGGAAAATCCACCGCAAGCCCCATTGAAGTCAGTAGGGTCTGTGGCGGATTTTCCGCAGCGTAAATTCCGCCGCGGAAAATCTGCTGCGTACAGCCAAGAAGTGCCCGCCCACTTTCAAATATGCAGCGGAAAACCCGCTAAAAAATTTGCGCGTGTGAACGTACCCTTAGATAGCCATGTCCCCTCAGTAGTTTCCCACTTTTGGTAGCCACGTCCCCTCAGTAGTTCCTTATTTAGATAGTCAGGTCCCCTCAGTAGGTACCCCCTTTAGGAAGCTAGGTCTTCTCAGTAGTTTGTAGCAAGGTCTCTTCAGTAGTTTTCCACTTTAGGTAGCCAGTTCCCCTCAGTAATTTCCCCCTTTTAAGTAGGCAGGTCCTCTCATCACTTTCCTCCTTTAGGTAGCCAGGTTCCTCCATTGGTGACCATACATTTGCATCAGCTATACCTTTCCAGACTTCCTGCTCCCTGCACAGTACAGAAGCAGAGAGAGCACAGCGTGGGCCACCAATGCTGGGAAGGTGTAATTGGCTACCCTTCTCTCTGGAGGCAGGGCCCCACCGACTCAGTTTGCATAATCATTGTCTGTGACTCCACGTCCTAGCTCATTGACACCCACCAATGGACCATTCTTTGTCATAGTACAGTACAGATAGGTACAGTTTCCTTTCTGGTGCTTTTCATAAATTATAATATGTACCATAACACTGATCATGGACAGTATTCCCCTTTAGGGACACAACAGGCAGATTCTACCCAGTGAATCTGTAACTTTACGGTCCTATTAGAAAGTAACTATGGCCACAGTCTGGACCAATTTTCCAATGCATTGTGTCATCCTGTGAAACATGGGTTATCTTGACCCATTTCTTCAAGAGCATGACCACTGCACATTTTTTTCTTCATTTGTATAACATGATCCAAAATAGGGACAGATGTGGGTACAGATAATTACAGCAATAAGAAGTACACATAGTATTTTGGTCACTGTTTTTAGCCAAAGGTTAAGAGTGGATGCAAATCGTTTAACTATAGATTTTCAACAAAATTATAAATAAAATGTTACTTCTGAGCATAACCTAAGCGCAAACAAACGGTGAACCCAATTTTCACAAATTACCCTGAAAATAGTCATCACCACCTTCTTAGACAAACCAAGTGCATACCAGGATGTCTTTATGCTGCCACAGAAACACATAAGGAAATATATTTTAAAAAAAGCCAAAACTGAGATAAAAATCAACATTGCTGATAATTTAACATTTTTGTTTTTTTGGGGGGACTTTTTGGGCTGTGTTTTAGCTAGGGGCTATTCCTAAGCCACTGATTGGGTCCACTGGAGGATCTCCTGGATCACAGGTGGCATTTAAAATGTTAACAACCAATTCCCAGCCTTCTGACTGGGGCCGGCAGCCACAGTAGAAACTGTGAGGAGGAGGAGTCAGTGTAGTGACATCACCACATGTCTCCTCCCCTCACTGAATTAACATTAATATGGGGCAATGAGCAGTGGGGCAATGGTGGTGTAGGATCACCGCTTCTCCCTGGTTTGGAGAACCAACTTTCATTTTAACAACCATTGTGCAGGAACCTGTGAGAATTGTCTGAATCCTACCTCAGCTTGTTCTGGATACTTTCTATTTCTATAAAATTATTTTAAAAAGAACAAAAAAGTTGTGTAGCCCACTTAGCAAAAGAAGTATCCCTGAGGTTAGTGGTGTTACCTATATCCATCGTCCTCTCACTCACCTTTTACATGGCTATAAACAAAGGGGTTTCACAGATGTGGCTATTGTTCCGGAGGTAAAGTTACCCCAGAAAGATAACAGAAATCTCATCTATGTCAAACAACTTTATATACAGTATATCTGAATGCCTTACCTGTCACAACAAAGGAGTAATTTATCTAATCCAAAGTAAATGCGGCAAACAGTATATAGGCCGCACCAAGAGGCAAATAAAAATACACATATCACAACATATATATATATATATATATATATATATATATCATCAAAAAAGGAATTAAAACACACTCCTAATCTCTCCATTTCACAGAACACCATAACCAAAATCCATCCTACCTTTTCTTTGTGGCTATTCAGAGCGTTAGGGAGTGTTGGGGAGGAGGAGACTACATCTCACGAATGTCAAGTGCTGAAGCTAAAAGAATTTTTGAATTTGATACGCTAATACCCAGAGGGCTGAATGCTGAATTAGAGCTGTTTGGTTTTCTCTAATTATACTTGTAGTTGGGCTCTTCCCCTCGACCGGTCACCGGCAGGTCGTTTACCAACGCAATGACGGAGCCTGTGGTCGATCCCACTCAAGTACATTGTCTAATATTTTCATATTTCCTCTTGTTTATAGTTCTCATCTTTTTACCAATCTAGATATAACATGGAACACATTTAAATTTCCTTTGACTCATGACATTTCCTACTCCTATGCATTTCTACTCACTTGACTGTGTTGTAACTTTTTGTCCATTTTATTTGATCTATCTCCATATAAATGTATTGATTATTTATTTTTAATTTTTTTAATTTTAATTTTATTTAACCCCTTAAGGACCGGGGGGTTTTCCGTTTTTGCATTTTCGTTTTTTGCTCCTTGCCTTTAAAAAATCATAACTCTTTCAATTTTGCACCGAAAAATCCATATGATGGCTTATTTTTTGCGCCACCAATTCTAATTTGTAATGACGTCAGTCATTTTGCCCAAAAATCTACGGAAAAAAAAATCATTGTGCGACAAAATTGAAAAAAAAAACGCAGTTTTGTAACTTTTGGGGGCTTCCGTTTCTACGTAGTACATTTTTCGGTAAAAATGACACCATATCTTTATTCTGTAGGTCCATACGATTAAAATGATACCCTACTTATATAGATTTGATTTTTTCAGACTTCTGGAAAAAATCATAACTACATGCAGGAAAATTAATACGTTTAAAATTGTCATCTTCTGACCCCTATAACTTTTTTATTTTTCCGTGTATGGGGCGGTATGAGGGCTCATTTTTTGCGCCGTGATGTGAAGTTTTTAACGGTACAATATTTGCATTGATAGGACTTATTGATCGCTTTTTATTCATTTTTAAATGATATAAAAAGTGACCAAAAATGCACTATTTTGGACTTTGGAATTTTTTTGCGCGCACGCCATTGACCGAGCGGTTTAATTAATGATATATTTTTATAATTCGGACATTTCCGCACGCGGTGATACCATATATGTTCATTTTTCTTTTTATTTACACTGTGTTTTTTTTTTTATTGGAAAAGGGGGGTGATTCAAACTTTTAATAGGGGAGGAGTTAAATGATCTTTATTCACTTTTTTTTTTCACTTTTTTTTTGCAGTGTTATAGGTCCCATAGGGACCTATAACACTGCACACACTGATCTTCTATGCTGATCACTGGTTTCTCATAAGAAACCAATGATCAACGATTCTGCCGCATGACTGCTCATGCCTGGATCTCAGGCACTGAGCAGTCATTCGGCGATCGGACAGCAAGGAGGCACGTAGGGGCCCTCCCGCTGTCCTGTCAGCTGTTCGGGATGCCGCGATTAGCCGCGACTATCCCGAACAGCCCGACTGAGCTAGCCGGCCACTTTCGGTTTCACTTTTAGCCGCACGGCTCAGCTCTGAGCGCGCGGCTAAAGGGTTAATAGCGCGCGGTGCCGCGATCGGCACTGCGCGCTATTAGAGGCGGGTCCCAGCTTCACTATGACGCCGGGCCCGCCGCGATATTACGCGGGGTTACTGTGCATTTTTATTTCTATTCTTATATCTATATTATTACTTTTAATTTTTACTTTTATTTTTATATTTTTGTTTTTAGATTTATTATTATTTTTATTATTATTACTACCGGTATTTTCATTTGCATTTTTATTTATTTTTATATTTAATTTTATTTTCGCTTATATATCTACATTTATCCATTCTAAACATATGTTTTCATATTTATCCATATGCCCATATCAAAATCTATTTCATGATTATTTATAGCCGTATCTATTTGTCTCTATTTCTCTCTATCATTCACCCTTCTATCTATCTTTCTTCCGGTCACATCAGATCCAGTACCATTGTTTATGTAACCCCACTTGCAACACAGGTGAAACTAATTCATTCCATGCTTGTCACATGTTTTCCTTTGCCCTGCCCACGTTCCTTGCCTCATCTTGGTTTGGTTATATAAACCTTTCATTTCATCACTTTTCATCTCTATATTGGCTACTGAAGAAAATACCTGTGATATTGAAACGCGTCAAGCCTGGTTTTATTACCCCTTCAATTTTGCAAAGGACATTTACCGCAAACATTGTTTTTACACTTGATCAAACTACTTGCAACAACTGGAACCCCCCTGTCACAGTATCACGTGCATCCAAAGACAATGACACACGTGGATGCCGACACCACAGCTCATCCATACTGTCTGCTAACATCCACCTTCAGCCGCAGACATAATCACCTTCGAGGCCGGGAACAATCCGTGCCAGACCGCAGCCGTCTATCTTTTGGAAATCACTGCAGTTACCACATAAAGCTCCATCATCTATATCTGCTCAGCGCATCCTCCAGTGGGCACTAACAGCAACGGGCCGGACACCAGTCCATGCCAGCCCACATCCAATGCTAAACAGAGGAGCTCCCATACCTAAACAGGGTGGTGAGTGGTGCGGTGCACCGACAATTCTTACTATAAACCATACCTAGGACATGTTATACATTAATCCAGCAGCATTGACTTAGTGCTACTTATCTACAAACACACCGGACTTTGCACAATTCATATATTGGACTAATTTATGATACCCCTGATTTTTTATTATATTTTATCAGTTTTTCCACCTCAATATACCCAGAAATAGAAAGTGGGGAATATTTTATTCATTCTATTTATTATGTTTCAAAGAAGCAGGAAAATAATCGGCAACTCACCGCAACCAGCTGAATAAATCTTCCATGGCCGGAGGAAGCACGATCACCGTGCGAAACGGAGCTTGGTCACCATCCTGTGTCCCCCCACTACCCTCTTCCCATGTAACATATTTGTGAGTATGAAATAAAAGAAGATTTATTCAGCTGGTTGCGGTGAGTTGCCGATTATTTTCCTGCTTCTTTGAAACGTTTTCATGCACTATTGTCAATCAGAGCACCACCTCCAGCATTCCTAGTCCAAGTCTGCCATTTCATCATTGTTCTACACTCAAATAGGGAAGCAGTGCCGTGCTGGCTATCTACGAACTGTGTCTATTCTATTTATTATAGTGACCATATTGGCATGATATCACATTTATACTCCTAATATCTATTGTATCTGGAGCCCGTGCAAGGGCCCTGTGCTAGACTCCTGTTTAATTTAACATATTGCATTTTATTTAATAAATATAATAATATTGTACTGTACTGGACCTGATATTCTTTCCTTTGAGGGCTGGTTGCATTATATAATAAATATATATAAATATATATATATATATATATATATATATATATATATATATAATTTATTCCTTTTCCAATATGAAATTATTTTGTCAATAAATAACACTAATTACCCTTTTAGAAAGGGATGTAAAATAGAAAACCAATGTCACCCTATTAACCACTGTGAATGCTTTTAACCATGTAGTGTCTCATGGGTTGCATCAGCAAGTTCCTGAAATTAAAGGGATATTCTGATCTCCTTAACCATATCTTTATGTTTAGGGCATGGCAGCAGAAGCAAGTTTGCTGTTGGCCTAATTAAGCAAACTTGTTTGTAGATAGCTCCACTTATCTTCTATCTTGTTGACAGCTTGTAGTCATTGTTCCTTTCCACCAGCTCTGCTTAAAGGGGTACTCCGGTGGAAATTTTTTTTTTTAATCAACTGGTGCCAGAAAGTTAAACAAATTTGTAAATTACTTCTATAAAAAATTCTTAATCCTTCCAGTACTTATTAGCTGCTGAATACTACAGAGGAAATTCTTTTCTTTTTTGGAACACAGAGCTCTCTGCTGAATCACGAGCACAGTGCTCTCTGCTGACATCACGAGCACAGTGTTCTCTGCTGTCATCTCTGTCCATTTTAAGAACTGTCCAGAGTAGGAGAAAAACATATGCTGCTCTGGACAGCTCCTAAAATGGACAGAGATGTCAGCAGAGAGCACTGTACTCGTGATTCAGCAGAGAGCTCTGTGTTCCAAAAAGAAAATAATTTCCTCTGTAATATTCAGCAGCTAATAAGTACTGGGAGGATTAAGATATTTTAATAGAAGTAATTTACAAATCTGTTTAACTTTTCTGGCTCCCTTTAAGAAGCAGTGGTGACATCACTTCCTGTGGCTGCCCAGGCTTATTTCAGCCCATTCATCATAACAGATGTAGGCACATTGCTTTAGATTTTTTTTTTACGTCGTTCACCGTGCAGGATAATTTACATTATAGTTTTATAGTACACGCCATTACACATGGCAATACCTATTATGTATATGATTTGTGTTTTTGATCTTATTTTGTGATAATACATGGCTTTAATTGGGAAATTGGAGCATTTAAAAAAAAACATTTTTATACTTCACACTTTTATTAAAGAACTTTTTATTTTATTTTTTACACTGTTTACAAGTTATACTATGCTGCAATACATTTGTACTGCAGCACAGTCTGACCCGATCAGCTGCACACAGTACAGGCTTCCGTAGCCAGCAGACAGGAGGTCATGATCTAAACCTCCTGCTGCCATAGCAACCAATGGCGACCCGCAATCATATCTCAGTGCTGCCGTTGGTCACCAGGGGGAGCGCGCTCACACCATAGATGGGTGATCAGGATTGATCACGGCATCTAGGGGGTTAATGCTGCCGGGACAGGTGAAATCGCGGCCAAGGCTGCTGTGGCGGGACTCCGGCTGTGATTGACAGCCGGGTCCCACTGCCGATCTCCCGCGGCAGTGCATGAGATTGCTAGGACGTATGCATACGTCCCAGCGCACGAACGTGTCAGGTTTTGGAACGTATGCATATGTCCTATAGCAGGAAGGTGTTAATGCTCTGAAAGTTCTACATATGTGGTCCCCCATTAACATTAAATTTTGTTAAGGATTCTACTGTATACAAACTTAATATATTATCATCATAACAAGTTAGTAAAATCCTCAACAGGCCATATGACACATATGTTTTTTGTATTTTTCTCAAATCTAACACCACTCATATCTGCGTATGCTGAGGCAAGATGAAAGGTAAGGAAGGACACGTCTACATATTAGTGGCTACAGTTTATTTCTTTTAGGAGACTTAGATGACAAGAATGGACGTGCGATCAACAGTGACCAACCAAAGATGGTTTCAAGTCAAAAGTCTTTAACCCTATATATTTCTACTATACAGTGTGTGGGACTGTAACAAGAATGGTCACCATTGATCGCTACCTGTCATATGTATCTACCAAGTTTTAAGAAGCAGATATCTCCTCCAGGGTAAGTGTAAATATCTAGGAGACCAAACCTGCTAAGGAACCTTTGTTAAAGTCAGTTTTTGGGCCTGGATTGTCATGCAGTGAAAAGCAGGTTGGCAGTGGGTCCTTTTATTCCCTTTCTGGTCAGTCCAGGTTTTCAGTGTGGCCCACATTCAGCCCAGGTGCTGAAGACAGCTGATTACTGGGTTTTAAATCAAGGTGAAACTTAGTCTGAAATTGAAATTGAGAAAAACCTGACGCTCTGATGGAAGTTGGAGTCTTGAGGATTGCAGCCTCAAAAGGGGACAATTGACTTTGATAACATATTTTGTTGTGTGGCTGGTAGTAAGCCACCTGTGTAGATAATGAATATTTATTTGAGTTACTGCTTGGACAAGCTGGATTGAATCAATATTTTGTGCCTGAATGTAAAGGCTTTATTTTTATTATTCTGAAAAGCCCCATTGAAACTTTACTTCAGTGTCACTGTCTCTAACTGCTGTTCGCCACTATTTGCCTGGCTCTACGGTACTAATCTCACACAAGTGTTATAGTGTTATTTGCTTTAACTAAACTTTTCACAAGATATCTACAATGTTATGTTACTAATCGTAAACTCATATTCAGAAAATATCAGCAACATACTCTTAGACAGATAAAATTTTTTGCATAGGCAAAGTAAGTGTTGTGACGGAAGCGAGAATCCCTAAAGCTTTGCTGGCTGCATATTGCACAGCATGGCAGGGGAATTGGAGGGTTGGATTGCAATTTCTAAAGTAGAATGTAAGCAGAAGGGTCACAGCTGCTGCCTGTTTTTAAGCATAAAATCTCCACCTCGGTCTTTCAAAAATCTTCAGATGTCACCACAAGGATATGTTTAGAATGTGACTCGATTCCCCAAGGCAACCACAAGTGGATACATAAAAATTCAGGCTTAATGCTACATATGTTACGAGAACAGTACGCAATGCTTTTTTTAGGCTGTTCCATTCTTAAGTAATTAATGTCATTTCTGCTTTGGCCTCATGGAAGTTAGAAGTTTCTGTCCACAAAGGCCTCTGCTACCTAAAATGACTCTTCACCTTTGTTTAACCTACCAAAATCTACTAGAAAATTTGGTAAATAGCAATTACCAGATGGACTGAGCCCGTGAGGCTGTGTTTACATATTCAGGTTTTTAATTACATTATTGAATACAAAGCCAAGCCAATCAGAAACCCTACAGCGCCAGCATCTATGTGTTTCATTACAGTAACTTGGTCATGTGATTAACAGTCTGACTCCAGTGCTTACTGTGTCAAAGCAGGATGTCAGTTGTACACTACTGGCGTAGAGTGCCATGGAAACTACATAGAAGTGCAGGGACTCCTGTCAAAGACCTACTCTTGTAGATATAACATTCACCGGGTTGAGCAGTCTGTCTTCAGCATTACCACTTACCTCTGGGCAGAACACAGGCAATGAAACTGAGGGGGGAGGATGATAATGTATGGTATGCTGCTCAGTGTACAGAATCAAGGACTCCTATATTTGACTGGAGTCCCTGCTCCCATTGTGGTATGTGCATGAAATGAATCTCCGAAAATGTGGATACATTTTAATATTTTGGAAAATTTTGAGCCAAATCAGTCCATAACTTATTGATTTGGTTATGCAATAGTGGGAGATTGGCGTAGGGTTATAGAAAGGGCATGCAGGAGAGGAACAAACTCAATGCCCTACAGTTTGTGTCAAAATCTAGCACTGTAACGGGGTACTCATGTTCCTATTTGCTGTGAGGCCTTCTTTATATATGACTGCAGTTAGGAAACTAGAATTCATAGAGCCCTGTAGCAAAAGGAGAATGGCACCCACCACCTATTGGCAAGAAGCTTAAACATCAGTAAAGTAACAATAACTTAAGGTAAGTATAAAAGCGTCACATATCAGAGAAACCTTCTGCAGACAGCGGGCCCCGCAGAACATGACAGCGCTAGGACCACTCGGAAAAGATGGCGTCTCCATTGGTGGCAATGCATTTCCGAGCCGATTCAACAGATAGAATTGACATAAGGCTAGAATCAGAATTTCTGCAGTAGATTTTTCCATCACGGAAAACAATGAGACTGCTGTAACGGAATTTCCAAGCCTATGGAAGTCCACTGTATGAACATAGTCTTATAGTAGTACTAAATAGCAGAAAGCCACCAACTTTTCATTCCCTGGAAAAAGAAACTACAATGTTCTTTCCCCTCATTGGGCCCCTCAACCTCAACCTTAAATTTTTGTCATTTCCATTACTTTTCTAAGTAGAATGGATTTGTCTCCATCGCTTTCACAGACCCAGACACTTCAAATGACTAAACTCATATTGTTTTACATTTTGCGGTAGAAACCAACCATCCCTACATAGGCACATTTTTTTTTATTTAATTCAATTCCAAGCGCAGGTTCCTGATTTATACCTTGGGATCATTGCGCATAATAATATTATTCATAACCACCTTTTAGCCGGTGGCGATAAATCAAGCTTCTTGTTACATTGTTTATTGTAAATATTACAAGTGCAGATTTAATAATTAATGTGACCGCAGCGTTCGCAGCATATGGTAATATTTCATGTAAACAAGAAGTGTAACATTCCGCAGAACACTGTTACATCGCAGAAGAAAACCTTAAGAAAGCCACCGCTCTTAATGATTCCTGATATGCATGAGTGCGGACGGTGTCAAATGTAGAGGATTATTCTCTATAAAGTATGTTCCAGAATATTCCACCTTAATAAGGTACAGAAGATCCTCATACAAGTGACTCAAGTGCTTCATGGCTCTACCTGCCAACTTTCCCATGGCACGTATTAATTATAGATAAACCACATTCCCAAGTTAAGAAAAGTGCTATTGTCCTTGAAACGTACTGGGAGATTTAATTTCCTTCTCTCAGGCCATAGAAAGCTATGTTTAGATTACTTTTTCCCCCATGCTCAGGGTATAGGGCGACAATTTGTTATAAAGGATTGCAGATATATACTGCAGTATACTGACTGGCTTATTGAGTTTAATAGACCCACAGCAGTCATCCCGTGACTATGTTTAGTCATTTTCTTGCACATGTACATGTCTTGTGAAAGACAGAGGAGTGGATACCGTATTTTTCGCCCTATAGGACGCACCGGCGTATAAGACGCACCCAATTTTTAGGGGCAAAATCTAAAAAAAATTAAGAGTTTGAACCCAATAGTGGTCTTCAACCTGCGGACCTCCAGATGTTGCAAAACTACAACTCCCAGCATGCCCGGACAGCCGTTGGCTGTCCGAGCATGCTGGGAGTTGTAGTTTTGCAACATCTGGAGGTCCGCAGATTGAAGACCACTGCAGAAGGAGGTAGTACTCCTTCCGCCGCTCCGGACCCGTCACCGCTGCCCTGGATGTCGCTCCATCGCTGTCGCCGTGTCCCCGTCGCTCCGGTTCATCTCTGCTGCCGGCCGGGTATCCTCGCTGTCCGTCGCCGCCATCACGTCGTTACGCACGACGACGCACGTACGCGACGACGTGATGACGAGGAAGGAGAGTGCCGGCCGTACAGGGGATCCCTGAACCGAGAAGACACCGAGGAGGCAGGTAAGGTCCCTCCTGGTGTCCTGTAAGCACTAACCCGGCTATTCAGTCGGGCTGTTCGGGACCACCGCGGTGAAATCGTGGCGGTCCTGAACAGCCCGACTGAACAGCCGGGTTAGTGTCACTTTCCCTTCAGACGCGGCGGTCAGCTTTGATCGCCGCGTCTGAAGGGTTAATACAGGGCATCACCGCGATCGGTGATGTTCTGTATTAGCCGTGGGTCCCGGCCGTTGATGGCCGCAGGGACCGCTGCGAAAGGGGTGTATTCGCCGTATAAGACGCACCGACTTTTTCCCCCCAGTTTTGGGGAAGAAAAAGTGCGTCTTATACGGCGAAAAATACGGGTATGTTTTATGCTGTTTGCTCCCTATAGTTGTGTTACTGACATGACCTGGAGGAATTAGGCTAGGTTCACACTACGGAATTTCCACCTGCAATTCCTCTTTGAAATTGCAGGCAGAAATTCTAGTGAATGGATTTTCCGTTCACAAATTCACACTTCGGAATTTTGGAAGCGGAATTTGTGAATGGAAAATCCGCTTTAAAATGTCCGTCTGAAGAGTGGCATTACTCATTCTTCAGGCGGATATCCTCGCAGAACACGTTGCAGTCTGATTCAGTAAGCGCTGGCCGCACTCGGAATCTCCGGTCGGAAATTTTCCATCTGAAGATTTCGCAGTGTGAACCTTGCCTTAGGGTCCATTCACACAGGTGGAATTTCCACACAAATTCCGCTTCTGCTTCCCTGAGTGGTTTCTGGCTTGTGCGGATTTTGTGTGGAATTGTTGCGGAAAGTGTGGAATCCCATAGAAGTTTATTGGGCTTTCATGTGAGGCAGAATTCCGCAAGTGGAAATTCCGCCCATTTGAATAGTCCCTTAGGCTAGGTTCACACTACAGAATTTCCGCCTGCAATTACGCTTTGAAATTGCAGGCAGAAATTCTGATTACTTAAATGTACTGTATAGTGAATGGGTTTCCTTCGGAATTTGTGAACGGAAAATCCGCTTTAAAATTTCCACCTCAAGAATGGCGTTGCTCATTCTTCAGACAGAAATACTCCCGGAACACATTGCAGTCCATTGGAAACTGCAGTGTCTGCGCAGTCCTAGGTTCGGAATATCCACAGTGTGAACCTAGCCTTAGGGTCTATTCACACGGCAGAATTTCCGCTTGAGGAATTCCGCCTCAAATTAAAGCCCATAGACTTCTCCTATTTCTCAATTTCTGCTTGCGGAATTCCACCTCAGATTAAAGCACATAGACTTCTATGGAATTCCGCACTCCCATTCATACTTCTGAATTTCCGCTTGCGGAATTCCGCAAGCGGAAATTCCGAAGTGTGAATGGGAGTGCGGAATCCCATAGAAGTCTATGTGCTTTAATTTCAGGCGGAATTTCACAATCGGAAATTCTGTCGTGTGAATAGACCCTAAGGCTAGGTTCACACTTCGGAATCTCCGGGCAGAAAATTTCCATCCGGAGATTCCAACTGCGGCCAGCGCCGACTGAATCAGTCGGCGCAAGGACCACACGGACACTGCAGTCTCCAATAGACTGTAATGTGTTCCGCCTGAAGAAAGAGCAACACCATTCTTCAGGCGGAAATTTTCAAGCGGATTTTCCGTTCACAAATTCCGCTTCACAAATTCCAAAGTGTGAATTTGTGAACGGAAACCCATTCACTATACAGTACATTTTAGCAAGCGGAATTTCTGCCTGCAATTTAAAAGCGAAATTGCAGGCGGAAATTCCGTAGTGTGAACCTAGCCTTACACCTATTCAGTATGTTAGGGAAGGTTCAAACCTTTTAGAAAATATCAGAATGTTTTCAGAACATGTGAGCCCAAAGTTATAAAAACCCAGAGCTTCAGCTAGTCAGTGTAGTCAGGTCGAGTCAGCCTAGTGAGAGGATTACAAGCTGCACTTTACCTAGCCAAGCCTCGCTGACAGGATAGGAGCAAGGGTAGCAATAGAACTCCATTGCGCATGAGACTGAGTGACACTGGCCTGCAGTAATGGTGCAGTCACTTCTCTGTATAAAGGGGCACCTTGCCCGTATGCACCAAGACGACGAGTCACGGCTGGGCCATATAAAGTAAGTGGTGTGAGGACCCTACACAGTTTACTCTGTCACACTGCTGAGAAGATCCTGGACAGTTAGCTGAATAAATTTAGCTATTGAGCTATGAGCTACACCCCACATTTACAGATTCAAGAGAGAGTGTAGGAACAGGTCAGGCTATACCCTAAAGGGACACAGATAGAAGCCCAGGGACAGACCTAAGTCCATCCTAGTCCAAGCACTTACAAGTACATTCTCAAGCAATACATTTTAAGCAACACATTGTAGCAGCACCTCTCCTCCGAAAGCACGTGGGTACCTCCTTTAAAGCCGTCATATGGAAGCTATTGAGAACTGTTTGATTTTTATTTAAGCTGCTCCTTCAAGTAAAGTACACATTGCACCTTCTTCTCATCTCCCTGTGTTTGGTATTCTACCAACCTGAATTATGTCTGCCAGCACACAGTACAGGGGCACCCCTCTGGGGATCCCGCTCACACTACGATCAAGTTTAGCCCTTTATTATACGGTGTCCCTTTTAGGACATCGTCAGTCATCAGTCTTAACTCCCTCCCGCTTCAGGCGAAACAGCGCCCCGCCTCCTCCCTCCGAGCAATCTCCGTCAGACATCAGCCACAACTCCCTCCTCCATCATCTGAAACTCCCTCATCTGAAACTCCGTCATCCCTCAGACAAAAAACCTTCCTGTCGTGTAGCAGAACTGAGTCAATGTCGGCTCTCTGATTGGTGTGAAGGAGGAGGTGACACACTGTTTTGCCTGATGGGAGACAGCGTTGCGGCTGGCGACTGATGGTGTTTGGTCCGAGGGAGGAGGTGGGATGCTGTTTCCCCTGACGCGGGACGGAGTTACGGCTGACAACTGACAATGTCCTAAAATGGATGCCGTACTATTGACAAAGGCTGTGTGTGCTCAGGGAGGGTTTTCATCGGACTGATCTGCCACCTAAGCCCCCGGTGATATACTGTACTCCAGCAGGTCCCAACAGGGGTCGCCACATAGGCCTTATATATTTGCTTTTATAAGATCTTGGTGCATAGACTAAGGCATCTATAATACAGTTTCCATACCATAACATGTCATTCAGTATTTGCTGCACTTAGTTAATGTTTTTTCGCACATTACTAGTTTGTTCTTCTACTACAAGGGAGAAAGTACTGGAGCTCCAAAATCGTGAATCAATGCATTCCTTTTGATTCATGGGAAGTGCATAAGTCATGTTAGTATGATGACTTTAGGAATAGCTGCAGTAACAACTCTTGGTCAGAAGCCAAATTTATTTTTTACATTCATCACTTCACCTTTTAAGTTATTTTATACCACAGTCCAGCAAATAAAGAAATATAAGGTTATATAGATTGTAGGGGCCAGCAGGTAAAGTGGTGGAAGGCAGATACCTGCCATGTAGGTTGCTATATCAACTTGTAAACTTCCAGGGTTGTCAAGAAGGACTATCTGGCAGTACGCTTCAGCATTTCCATGCAGCTGAGTTGCAGCAAAGAAACTGCAATATATGTGAAACCGAAGTCCCGGGGCTCAGTGGGGGAACAAAGCATTTTTAGTCAGTAACAGTAGGTTACTCACTGTGCATAGCTAGGATAGCTGCCATGCAGCTTAAAAGGTCTCTTTTTCTGGAACGGCTGTGTGGTGGCCCATTACAGGAGGTGTTACCCCATACCCTTGCTGCCCTGTCCGGCAGCCTCCCTTCAATGTCCCCTGGGCTCCCTTGTACTTGTTTCTTGCTGGGACTTATAGTGGAATTGGACGATTTGATTTAGGGCCACGCAGACTTGAGACAGCTTGACTTGGACTGACTTGACTGGGACTGACTAGACAGACCATTTGTAGCTTAAAAAGCTATAGAGAAAAAAGTAGAATATGTAAAAAACAGATAAAAGCCGCAAAAATAGAGACAGAAATACTCATTACCAAAGAGAGTAAAACATACCCCAAAATGTTCTTTAACTATATAAATAGTAAAAAGGTTAAAATTAAAAGTGTTGGTCCTTTAAAAAACGATAAAGAAAAAAATTATAAACGGGGATCAGGAAAAAGCAAATATATTAAACAAATTCTTCTCCACTGTGTTCACCGAGGAAAATGAAATGCCAGGTGAAATACAGTGAGATAAGGTAAACTCCCCAGTTCAGGTCACCTGTCTAACCCAGGAAGAAATACAGGTCACCTGTCTAACCCAGGAAGAAGTACAGTGCTGCCTACAAAAAATGTAAATAGACAAATCACCAGGTCCAGATGGCATTCACTCCGTGTTCTAAAGGAATTAAGTAATGCAATAGACAGACCCCTATTTTTAGGGACTCTATAGTTCAGGGACTGTTCTCCAGGACTGGTGCATGGCAAATGTGGTGCCAATATTTAAAAAGGGGTCAAAAGGTGACCCTGGGAATTATAGGCCTGTTAGTTTAACCTCCCTTGTATGTAAACTGTTTGAGGGTTTTCTAAGAGATGCTATTTTGGAGTATCTTGATAAAAATAAATGTATGACCTCATATCAGCATGGCTTTATGAGGGATCGGTCCTGTCAAACTAACCTGATGATTAACTGAAGAGACAAAAAGAGAGAGAGAGAGGAGCGCAATCCTAGTGTATTTCCATAGTATAAATGAGCAAGGGTTGCAAATAAGTTATGCTCACCCGAGTTGGTTATGCTCAGAGCATAACATCAAGAGCAGCATATCACTGAGCAGGTCAACAGCCTTAGAGCATCCGATCCTCCAAAAGGGTCAGCAAGCAGAAATGGATTATAGTAGTTAAAGAAAAAAATCTCCAAACGTGGTACTTCTCCCATAAAAGATTTTCTTTATATCATCATCAATCAGGTATAAAAGATGGTGATGGCACTTTCAACATGTTTCTAGCTCGTACCGAGCTCTGTATCAAGATGTGCATGTGATAAAGAGCTCGGTACGAGCTAGAAACGCTCGGTGCCACATAAAAGATTGGTGCATAAAATGAGAAGGATGGGGCTGGGGGAGAATGTGTGTAAGTACCTGGCTCAGTGATAGGAAAAAGAGGCTGTTAAGGACCCAGGACGTATCGGTACGTCCTGAGTCTGCTCCTGTTCTATAAAGTGGGGCCACGGTGTGGTTCTGTGTCATAGCGGGTCGGGCCCGGTCTCTAACAATGGCCGGGACCCGTGGCTAATAGTGCGTGGCACTGATCATGGTGCCGCACGCTATTAACGCTTTAGACACAGCGTTAAAAGTTGAACTCCGTGTTTAAAGTGAAGTATATCATTGCAGGTTAGCTCAGTGGGCTGTTCAGGAAGTCTGAGGCGAAATTGCGGCATCCCGAACAGCTGAGACACAGCAGGAGGGTCCCTTACCTTGCCACCTGGTGTCCGATCGCCAAATGACTGCTCAGTTCCTGAGATCCAGGCATGAGCAGTCAAGCGGCAGAATCATTGATCAATGGTTTCCTATGAGAAACCATTGATCAATGTAAAAGATCAGTGTATGCAGTTTTATAGCCCCATATGAGAGCTATAACATTGCAAAAAAAAAGTGAAAAAAAAGTTAATAAAGATAATTTTACCCCTTCCCTAATAAAAGTTTGAATCACCCCCCCCCCCTTTTCCATTTAAAAAAAAAAAACAGTGTAATTAAAAATAAACATATGTGGTGTCGCTGCATGCTGAAATGTCTGAATTATAAAAATATATAATTAATTAAACCGCATGGTCAATGGCGTACGCGCAAAAAAATTCCAAAGTCCAAAATAGTGTATTGATCAATAAGACTGATCAATACAAAAATGGTACCTCTAAAAACTTCAGATCACAGCGCAAAAAATGAGCCATCATACTGCCCCATACGCGGAAAACAAAAAAAAGTTATAGGGGTCAGAAAATGACAATTTTAAACGTATACATTCTCCTGCATGTAGTTATGATTTTTTCCAGAAGTACGACAAAATCAAACCTATGTAAGTAGGATATCATTTTAATCGTATGGACCTACAGAATAAAGAAAAGGAGTAATTTTTACCCAAAAATGTACTGTGTAGAAATGGAAGCCCCCAAAAGTTACAAAATGACATTTTTTTTATCAATTTTGTCTCACAATGATTTTTCTTACCATTTCGCTGTAGATTTTTGGGTAAAATGACTGACGTCATTACAAAGTAGAATTGGTGGCGCAAAATATAAGCCATCAAATAGATTTTTAGGTGCAAAATTGAAAGAGTTATGATTTTTTAAATATAAACAAGTGTGATAACGTAATATATAAAAATTGAGATGAGAAAAGCAATAGTGCTCACCGAGTATAGTTGTACTGTGACCAAGTACAACTATGGTGTAAACATGGGATAACCCTCAACGGGTGAAGATCGGCAGCCGCTCCTGGCAACACAGGTGAAGCACTCAGACGGATCCCTCCAAGGAACAGCACAGGATAGAGGCGGCGCACAAGACTTCAAAGGTAAAATGATTTATTTACCCGGCATGCCACGCGTTTCGCTGGACAACCAGCTTCATCAGGCATGTTAGGGGTAGGAACACATAAGGCATTTATACATAGTTATTAACCCATACATTGCTGGTGTAAAGGCAATGTGCAGGAACACATATAAAAAACACATAAAAACTAATAAAATTCCATAATTAAATATGCCACAAAAATATACTAAACCAGATAAATATAAAAAATTATGGAAAGCAGGTCATGCTACCCAGCATTCTCAATCATTTAATTTCATTTCAATTCAGTATATTTTTGTGGCATATTTAATTATGGAATTTTATTAGTTTTTATGTGTTTTTTATATGTGTTCCTGCACATTGCCTTTACACCAGCAATGTATGGGTTAATAACTATGTATAAATGCCTTATGTGTTCCTAACCCTAACATGCCTGATGAAGCTGGTTGTCCAGCGAAACGCGTGGCATGCCGGGAAAATAAATCATTTTACCTTTGAAGTCTTGTGCGCCGCCTCTATCCTTTGCTGTTCTATGGAGGGATCCGTCTGAATGATTTTTTAAAGGTAAGGAGGAAAAAACGAAAAAGCTAAATCGGAAAAACCCCGGGGGAATTTCCGATTTTGCACTTTCGTTTTTTCCTCCTTACCTGTAAAAAAATGATAACCCTTTCAATTTTGCACCTAAAAATCCATATGATGGCTAATCATTTGCATAACACACAAAGTTGATCTGCAATGTTCAGCAAATAAATGCACTGTCCCACATGGGAGCTCCACGCCTCCCTGAGAAACACTTGTGATACACACCGTGGGCTAGAAAATAGATAAAACAATGTCCATGTTTAAAGACCCAGCAGGGTAGTAACTCACGATTAAGCCGATCGTTTTCCAAACTTTTCAAGATTTATTTTCATTTTCAGAGAAGTAGAAATCTTCTTAACAAAGTGGAGCAAAGCTTGTAACAGACACAGAGCTCAGGTTTTCCGTCTGCTCAACACCTTGGACGCGACGGCGTTTCGGGGGCGTGCACCCTTAGTCATGCGTACCAGGTGTGGACGCAGGGAGGATTATATAGAGACAAGGTAAGCAACCGTTCAGATAGACAGGATATAATTTACCAAAAACGCATGTAAAACCTTTTTAGCAAAAATACATATTTTAGCACCCGTATTAAAGAAATGCTTTAAAACTACGTATCTCATTAAATCCGTATGGAACAACAGAATTTAATTCCGTAATCCAAAAACATTCTCTTTGTAAAAGACGTCTTCTGTTCAGATTCTCATTGGCTTGTACGGGTACCTCTTCTAAAATTAACCATTTAAGAGTAGTAATAGAATGTTTCAATTCACAAAAATGCCTTGCGACTCTACTTTCTCCAAAACTCGTAGTTTCTTCTTTTCTCTCAGTACTCAAAAATTTTCTGAAAACAGACTTATGTTCAGTTAATCTTGTTTTAATCATTCTAGCTGTCTGACCAACATAAGTGAGTCCGCATGGACATTTGAGCAAATATATGAAATTTTTTGTCATGCAGGTAAAAAACCCTTTATGTGCGATGGGAAAGCCTTTAGATGGATGATTGACTTTTTCACCTTTTATTATACCATTACAGTGATTACAGTTTAAACATGGAAAAGTGTCTTTACGCCTACTGGCCCAAAAAGTCTGGCGGCTACTTTTTTTAACAGCAACAGAAGAATGCAGCAACACACTGCCAGCACAAGGATATAGGTGCAACATGAATATGCAGTTAAAACATGGAGAGCTATACAGCTATGGTGTAATAGATGCATATGTGAAACTATGAAATAGTGAGGCACTTAGCTCGCAAATTTGTCTCCGCCGGCGGTCAAATAGCTTGGACCGTCCCACCGCGATAAGGTAGCCTCCTGGGACGGACCCTACACTGTGAATATGCCTCTGTGTGAACAGTCCAGTAAGCATGGCAGGGTCTGGAACATCCAAGCCACCTTATATACACCTGATAGAGGTGGGTGGGGTGCAAGGCCAACATGGAGGTAGCCACTCCCCCGTATGATAAATTTGCGAGCTAAGTGCCTCACTATTTCATAGTTTCACATTTGCATCTATTACACCATAGCTGTATAGTTCTCCATGTTTTAACTGCATATTCATGTTGCACCTATATCCTTGTGCTGGCAGTGTGCTGCTGCATTCTTCTGTTGCTGTATATCTAGCCTAGTAGCGTGCACCTGTAGGCCAGGTCCATATAATAGTTTGGTATCAACTAAAGTGCTGGCTGACTTATTCTTTGTCTGTATTGCACATACGGGGGAGTGGCTACATCCATGTTGGCCTTGCACCCCACCCACCTCTATCAGGTGTGTATAAGGTGGCTTGGATGTTCCAGATCCTGCCATGCTTACTGAACTGTTCACACAGAGGCATATACACAGTGTAGGGTCCGTCCCAGGAGGCTACCTTATCGCGGTGGGACGGTCCAAGCTATTTGACCACCGGCGGAGACAAATTTGCGAGCTAAGTGCCTCACTATTTCATAGTTTCACATTTGCATCTATTACACCATAGCTGTATAGCTCTCCATGTTTTAACTGCATATTCATGTTGCACCTATATCCTTGTGCTGGCAGTGTGCTGCTGCATTCTCCTGTTGCTGTATATCTAGCCTAGTAGTGTGCACCTGTAGGCCAGGTCCATATAATAGTTTAGTATCAACTAAAGTGCTGGCTGACTTATTCTTTGTCTACTTTTTTTAATAGAAATATCCCTCCTTATCAGTTTCTCGCCTATTGATTGACCTTTTTTATATGTAAACATGGGAGGATTTTTAAATAACATTCCATATTTTTTATCTGTTTGTAAAATATGCCAATTTTTTAAAATATTATTTTTTATCATACTTGCTCGTTTGTCATACGTGCCCAGATACATTATGCGGTCCTGTTTCTCTTTCGTTTTTGATACATTAGGCTTTAATAAATCTGCTCTGTTACATTTACGTCCTGTGTATGATCGCGAGCTAGCAGCAGCTGGGGACCCGCCCATAATGACCGACATCCGCAATCGCGCGGATGTCCGCCATTAACCCCTCAGATGCCGTGATCAATACAGATCACGGCATCTGCAGCAGTGCGGTACTTTGAATGGATGATAGGATCGCCCGCAGCACTGCTGTGGCGATCCGATCATCCAGCATGGCATCTGGAGGTCCCCTCACATGGCTCCCCTCCCCCAATAAAAATGAAAATTGACAGTTTTTCCCATTTTACACCCAAAAAGCGTAATTTTTTTTTGAATAAAAATATTTGGTATCGCCGTATGCATAAATGTCTGAAGTATCAAAATATAATGTTAATGATCCCGTACGGTGAATGTCGTAAACGTAAAAAATAAAAAAGGCTGCTTTTTTGTCACATTTTATTTTAAAAAAAATTAATAAAAAAGATCTAAAAGTTTGATATATGCAAATGTGGTATCTAAAAAAAGTACAGATGACGGCGCAAAAAGTGAGTCCTCATACCGCCCTATATACGGAAAAATGAAAAAGTTATAGGTGGTCAAAATAGGGCGATTTTAGATTACTGATTTTGTACAAAAAGTTAAAAAAAAATTTTAAGCGGTACAAAAATATAAAAGTATCTAGCCATGGGTATTATTTTAATCGTATTGACCCACAGAATAAAGAACACATATCATTGTTACCGTAAAGTGTACAGTGAGAAAACGAACCCCTCCAAAATGTGCAAAATTTTGGTTTTAATGAAAATTTCCTACCTAAAAATTTTTTTGGGGGGTTCGCCGTACATTTAATGGTAAAATGAGAGGTTTCATTACAAAGTACAATTGGTCATGCAAAAAACAAGCCCTTATATGGGTCTGTAGATGGAAATATAAAAGAGTTATGGATTTTAGAAGGCGAGGAGGAAAAATCGAAAACGCAAAAAATAAAATTGGTCTGGTCCTTAAGGTGAAAATAGGCTTGGTCCTTAAGAGGTTAAACAATAACCCCGACCCTCACAAATGGGGGTAGTTAAGGGTTAAATAAACTATCCTATATTTTAAGTGGACATATAAGTAACATGTGACCAAGTATTATCGAAATATCTCCAGACGTTTGGAAGTTATGCAGTAACATATATCTCCAATAGACTTGTATGGGACTTTAAACAAAAACCCCGACCCTGGCAAATGGGGGTGATTAAGGGTTAAATCACCTATCCTATGTTTGTTGTTGAAATACAAGTAACATGTGTGCCAAGTTTCATGTTAATATCTTTAGCCGTTTGAACGTGATGCTGGAATATACTCACACACACACACATACACACACACATTGAGTTTTATATATATATATATATACTAACTGAGTACCCGACGTTGCCCGGTTTTTCCTTCCTCATCCTTGTTGGGGAGGAAAATCAACAAAGGAGGAAGCTATTGACATCATATCCCATCCCCCTATATTGTTGTCATATCCCAACCCCATATCCCGTCCTCATACCCTGACCTCCTATCTGGTGCTCCTATCCCGACCTCCTATCTTGTCCTCATATCCCCTCCTCATATACCATCCTCCATCTCGACCTCCTATCTAAACCTCCTATATCGACTTCCTATCCCGACCTCCTATCCTGACCATCTCGACCATCTCGACCTCCTATCTCGACCTCCTATCTTGACCTCCTATCTTGACCTCCTATCTCGACCTCCTTTCCCGACCTCCTATCTCGACCTCCTTTCCTGACCTCCTATACGGACCTCCTATCCCGACCTTCTATCCCGACCTCCTATCTCGTCCTCCTATCCCGTCCTCCTATCTCGACCTCCTATCTTGACCTCCTATCCTGACCTCCTATCCCGACATCCTATCCTGACCTCCTATCCCGTCTTCCTATCCTGTCCTTCTATCCCGACCTCCTATCCTGACCTCCTATCCTGACCTCCTATCCCAACCTTTTATCTCGTCCTCCTATCCCGTCCTCCTATCGTGACCTCCTATCTCGACCTCCTATCTCGACCTTCCTATCTCGACCTCCTATCCCGACCTCCTCTCCCGTCCTCATATCTCGACCTCCTATCTCAACCTCCTATCCCAACCTCCTTTCCTGTCCTCATATCTCGACCTCCTATCCTGACCTCCTATCTCGACCTCCTATCCCGACCTTCTATCCCGACCTCTATTTCCGACCTCTAATCCTGACCTCCTATCCCATTCTCCTTTCCCATCCTCATATCTCGACCTCCTATCCCTACCTCCCATCCAAACCTCCTATCCCGACCTCCTATCCTGACCTCCTATCCCAATCTCCTATCTCAACTTCCTTTCCCAACCTCCTATCTTGACCTCCTACCCCGACCTCATATCCGCCCTCATATCCCGACCCATAATATGTGTACCAGGTATTGAAATATCTCCAGCCGTACGGAAGTTATGTGGGAACATACATACATACATACATACATACATACATTTCCCATTGATTTGCATGGGACTTTAAACAAAAACCCTGACCCTCACAAATGGGGGTAGTTAAGGGTTAAATTAACTATCCTATACTTTAAGTGGACATATAAGTAACATGTGACCAAGTATTATCAAAATATCTTCAGCTGTTTGGAAGTTATGCAGTAACATATATTTCCCATAGACTTGTATGGGACTTTAAACAAAAACCCTGACCCTGGCAAATTGGGGTGAGTAAGGGTTAAATTACCTATCCTATGTTTGTTGTTGACAAATAAGTAACATGTGTGCCAAGTTTCATGTCATTATCTTTAGCCGTTTGGACGTGATGCTGGAACATACACACATACATACACACATTGGCCCTCATTTACTAAAGTCCAACCAACAGTTTTTCTCAGTTATTGCCCCAAAATTTTAGTTGCAACGTCTGTGCAACTAATTATGCGACAAAAATTTAGTCGCACAACCGACATTTTAGAAAACACTCGGAGTGGGGTTTTTTCACTCTGAAATGGGCATGTTTTATGTAAAAATGGGCGTTTTACCGACAAAAAACTAAAATAGCTCGGAGTACTTAGAAAATCACTCGAGAAAAAGTGTGAGTTTGCCTCACACAATAACCGACAGCCAAGAGGCCGAGTAAAATTCCAAAAATGGAGTAATGTCTTACAAGGGACTGTTTGCCATTGTGTTTTTTGTGAAAGTAACATTTTGTACAGTTCAACACTTTTATGAATAAAATATTGAATGCTTTTGTGATAGTTAATGTTTATATATATTTTTTTCTTTTTAACACATTTGCAATATTAGGTATAAATCAATTTAACACCCAAGCTGATAAACAAGGATAATTGTTGTAATGTTTGAAAAATTATAATACATGAATACTTTTGATTCATGGAAACATTTTTAAACAAACAAGTCTAAACCATTTTGACTCATACAACTAATTTCTTTAGCTCGGAGATTGTGCGACACAATTGACTAGTGCGACACAAAAAAACGTGCGACAGAAAAATAACCGACATGTGCGACAGAATAGTAAATAAGCCTGAAAAAAAAGACGAGTGATATTGAAAACACTCCAGAATAAACACTCCACTCTTAGTAAATCAGGGCCATTGAGTTTCATATATATATAGAGATTAGACATGAAATCGACATAACACAATAAGAGCAAATAAAATTATGGCATAATTCCAAAAATAGTAGTCCAGTGACAAGAACTGATGGGCGGTGGCTGGAGCAAAGACAATGAAGGAGATTTATCAAGCTTCGTAGTAAATTTTTTTTGTGTAAAAAAGTACTTTGCTATACATGCTGCGACTTTTCGATTTTTGCTTATCCCAAAGCACATTTCTGAAATCTGCTCACGAAGTAATTTGTTTTTAACTTTGCAGTGGTCATGTATTTATCAAATGCGATAGTCGCTATTTATGAAGAAAAAGAGTTGCATCTCCATTTGAAAGTCTCATATGTATTCCAGGTCCAACCTGGCTTACAGAAAGTGCAGACGTCTGCAGAAAATACATTAACACCCACTTTAACAACTGTTCTTGTTCTGCATCATGAAGCAAAGCTACTACATTAATGTTAATGTTAATTATAGAAAAAATGTATTATATACAGTAACTAATAACTCTTAATTTTAAGGTTGAAAATATACATTGCACACCTTGTTAATTTTAGGACACGTACATGCTGGCTTACCCACTAAATTTTAAAATTAATGTTGTGTTAAAATAGAATAAGGCACAAAATAATTGTGTAAGAATTTTTACAGGCTATGTAAATAACCCATATGCGACACAAAAATGTTTCCTTAAAAAAAAGAAACATCCATAGTAATACAGCTTCATGCACATTTTGGGATGGGTAACGTACCGAGCCGTTTTTTTTTCTTCTGTGGCTTCACCATTGTTTATGTGCCTGTTGGTGCTGCACTGTCTTCCTTCCTGATGTAAACTCCGGCATCAGCGCAGCGATGCAAGATTCCGCCCACCAACGTCACAAAATGTGGGCTCAAAATTAAACAAAAAAGCCTCCAGAGAACGGATATTCATGGTGCTGCATAGTATGTTTTTAATATTTTTTAATTTCTGAGGAGGGTGGATGGGTTGCGGGATAGTTGGAGTGCAGCTATTTAGTGCCAGGCAGGCCAGTCAGGTTGTCACCCAATGTGGTACACCCCCCTGCCCGTCACTCTCTAGCAACGCTACTCGTAATAAAGGGTAGATAAAGAACTTCGGCTATTAACATAAGGGAAAACTTTTCTGCTTTAAAAATGCTTTTGCTTACGTGCGATTTATTTATCAAGGTTGTGCGACTATTTGGCGTACCATACTGGCGTCATAGTATGGCGCCCAACGGAGTGGGGCTAAACAACCGGACACCCACACAGGACATCAGAGTGAAGCTATCCAATAGGATGGCCGTCTATGTATTACCTAGTTATCCGGAACACTGTGGTGAGATCACATGTTGCAGCCACGTGGTCACATGACCGGAATGCCAGGACGCAACAGCGATCACATGATGCGGTCACATGAACGCAAACCAAAACACTTCCGAGCCTGTACAGAAGTTGCCGAAGTATATTGAGCACCACAGGTATTAATGCTAGAGGCCCTAAAGAGACAATCGGACGATTTTAGAAGCAGTGATGCTTCTAGGATGGCATGAGCAGAAACTGCATTTTCCAAAGATATGTCTGGTGGACCAGAAAGTGGTCAAACATCTGAATTGAAAAGATCATTGAAGGGTTTGTTACTTAAAAGGTCCAAGACTTGGTGGAATAAAACTACCCTGGAGTAGTATTTATCCAAGGGTTTGATACCATGGGGCCTCAGAATACAAGTTTTTCCTTCATTCCCCATGGATGATGATAATTTTATGCGCCAATGGGAGTCGGCCTGCACAGCTTGCTCCAAGATTTTTTGGAATTACTAGTAGGACTTAACATTAAGATTCTTACCCAATTGGAGTCTGAGATTGAATCACTTTCTCAGAGAAAACACACAGACTTGACGAATGAGGAAGTTACTGCCTACAATCAAGATGTAGAGGTGTGGTTTATGGACTGGGAAGAGAAGATAGAAGTAGCTAAAGTCAAAAAGTTCCAAAGAGACCTGCAAGATGTCCAGCTAAATAGAGTTTATCGGTGGCGACATAACCCAAATCCATGTTCGTTCGACATCATCCTCTTCATTATCGTCAGTAGGGGCTGCCTCTGCTGTCTCATCTACTCGCTCTAAGCGCTTTCGTTCTAGGATGACTCGCAATAGGAGTCAAACCCAGTGCCTTGGGGACAGATGTTGTACAATTCACCAACATGGGAATACTTAGACTGCCTCTGCCCCCAAGGTAATTAATTTGTCTGATATTGTACTAAGACACAGGACTAAGTATTAGGGTTAGGTTTATCCTTCTGCCCACAGGCTAACTTTGATCTTTTTAAAACAGTAAAGGATCTACAGCTGTTTGCCCACAAGCTTACCTTGAAGAAATTACATGAAAAGCGCCATCAGATGCCAGGTAGCAGCGGGGCAATAGCTACAGATATGGCCCTTGGTTCAGAAGCTGAGATTAATGCATTACAAGACCTGGCATCACTTCTACTGGAACAAGAAGTTCAAACTACAGGCAGGTAACCCAGTCATCTCCTTCCAAAAAGCACAAGGTTTCCCCCTACGATATTGTTTCAAGAGATGGATCTATTTGTGAAAACTGTGACTAGAGATCTTAGGGACTTATCAGAAACTTGTCTGCATGACAACATGAGTAAAACACAACGAGTGGCTCTTCAAGAATTAAAGAACATGAAAGAGGTTGTCATTAAGCCTTCAGATAAAGGTGGAAACGTAGTAATCTGGCCTAGGGCCATGTATGAAAAAGAAATGCTGAGACAACTGCATGATAACACCTGTTATAAATGCTTCACGTTTAATCCTCTAATGCCTTATAGATCAGAACTATCATCTATTTTTGAAGCTGCCAGAGATAATGGTCTCCTGACTCAGAAACAATTGGATGGCTTACTGATTCAACCATCCTACCATACCTACAATATATTTACTATCCAAAATTCTTAAGAATAGCAAGAAACCACCGGGACGGCCTATAGTCTCTGGATCTAATTCTTTAGCGAAACCGGTATGTAAATTTATTGATTTCCATCTACAGCCATTGGTCGAACTTTTACCCTCATACTTTAAAGATTCCAATGATGTACTTCGAAAACTGGAAGGGATCCATTTGGACCCCAACATGTTGCAGGTAATCTGTGATGTGGAGTCTTTCTATACATCCATCCACCACACACAGGGAATAGCAGCCACTAGGCTTTTCTTGGAAACCAGCAACATGAATTCAGATTTGACCTCTTTTTTATTGGATCTTTTGACTTTTGTGCTGACACACAACTTTTTCATTTTTAAGGGGGTGCCCTACTTACAGCTCCAGAAAACGGCAATGGGGGCGGCTTGTGCCCCCTCATATGCCCATCTCTTTCTGGGGTTGTGGGAAAGGACCTTCTTCTCATCTGATGTAGTGCCCCATCTTGACAAACTTGTGTCATGGGATTGCTACATCGATGATATTTTGATTATTTGGCAGGGGACTAGTGAGGAATTGGACATGTTAATGTACTTCTTGAATGGAAATGATCTAAACATAAAATTGACATACAAAATGAGCCATACAGTTATTGACTTTCTTGATATCCAAATACAGGTGGACGACAGAGGGTATAGCCAGACGGACCTATATAGAACAAGCACAGCTCGAACATTATTCTTCATGCCACCTTAGCACATCCATCTCATCTTATCAAAAACATTCCATACAGACAGTTCTTACGAGCCAGAAGATTATGTTCGGATGACACACGGTTTGATACACAAGCAGAGGACCTAAGAAGAGATTCAAAGAGAGAGGGTACAGCAATCGCTGCATTAATTATGCCTATAGACGAGCCAACATGTATTTACAATTGGTCACTCACGTGACCACTAATTCCTGGTTTTACTCTCCAACATTAAATAAAACTTAACTTTTAATGCCTCTTTGTGATTAAAAATGCTCCACCGCTTCACTCAGGTAGGTGTATGCCTTTTGTGCAAGATATACTTGCTACAAATGATATATCGGTACTGTGGCTGCAGTACACATGCTACCTTTACTGATCAGTGATGGTGGAGTATATAATAAATATATTATAAAATATAATATAATAAAAACAACGACACCATCACCCGTCTGACGTTTCACCTCATCAGTGACTTTGTCAAGGACCAAGGGCAAATGCCCTTAAGTTTTATTTAATGGTGGATGGTAAAACCAGGAACTAGTGGTCACGTGAGTGACCAATTGTAAATACATGTAAGGATTGTTCCTCCATCCACTGGTCCTAAGGTGTTGCAATATAGACGAGCCAAGGCCCAGAATTGTATCTCTCTATTACCTACAAGGAAAGAACGGCAACCGTAACCAAACAGGTCCGATGCATCTTTGACTACAACTCAAGGAGCTCACAGGTAACTGATATTATGAAACGTCATTGGTCTATTCTTCTAACAGACTCTGCCTTATGCAACATGTTACCCTCTCCTGCAATCACCTACTGTAGATCTAGTAACATCAAAGACATCTTTTTGGCAACGAAGATCCACGATGTGGAAGTTCAGCATGTGGCAAGTGTGTGGCTTGTCAAAATATGGATAGAACAACGTAATTTAACAACTTAGAAGGGACAATGATATATGTGTTTAGATATCATATCATGTGTACCACCAAAGGGATAATTTATATAGCTAAACGCCCTTGCAATCTCATGAATGTCGGTATGACTACTATGGAATTCTGTCATTGAATTAGGGTACATTTCTTAGACATACAAGCGGCCAAAGATTAAAGTGATGGAATATATCTGAAATCCATCCCACGACATTTATAAAATCATAATTCAGACAGTTCTCTTCTTCGCTTCAGGGGGATTGACCATGTGGCAATTGGCCCACGCAAGAGTAACTGGCCTGTATATTGGCACAACACGAGACCCGCTGGATTTTTCATCTTGGAACTATGACCCCTCAAGGGCTAAACTAGGTAAAAGCTATGCACCATTTTTGCAGGACATGGATAGGATATGTTCATACTGGATGGGGGTTTATATGCGCCTAAATTGTCCATTGTGGATAATCGCTGGCTTTTGTATGGAATTCCTTTGTTCGATCTTTATTATTTTTTAGCATGATTTTAATATTGTTTTAAATTTATTGTTTGTTTTTCTTCCTCTTGTTTGCAGCTGGCGGTTGAAGTCTACATACAGTCATGGCCATAAATGTTGGCACCCTTGAAATTTTCATAGAAAATGAAGTATTTCTCACAGAAAAGGATTGCAGTAACACGTTTTGCTATACACATGTTTATTCCCTTTGTATGTATTGGAACTAAACCAAAAAGGGAGGAAAAAAAGCAAATTGGACATAATGTCACACCAAACTCCAAAAATGGGCTGGACAAAATTATTGGCACCCTTAACTTAAAGATGCACTGTCATTGTTAAAAACTTTTCATATATTGCAGGACTAATTATAATATGACATTTCACAATATACACCTGTTAAAAAAAAATGTACATTTTCACCTGAAATTCAAGCTCAAAATAGCCACCACTAGGGGTTGCCTGTCTTTTAGCCAGACAGACTAGTCTTGATTTTACAGCATACTGGATACCGGCCGTAAAGCATACCGGTATCCAGTATAGGAGATTTCTATTGAGTGTATGCAAAACTACAGATAAAGGATGTGTGGACATGCTGGGAGCTGTAGTTTTAAAACAGCTGGAGGCAACACTGCTCTAACACAGTTATTTACAAACATTGCAGCTTAAGTTGTTACTAAACTACAACTCCCAGTATGCTGAAATAGTCAAAGCTTTCTCGGACTCCTGAATGACAAAGAAGTTGATCAGACATTCAGGAGTCTGTGACAGATGAATGACACACATAGTGACAGCTATGCTGATAAGCATCCAGCTTTACTAGGAGAAGATAAAACAGATAGAACATGTATTCATAAAAATGCTGTACTTTTATCTAAAAAATCCTTGCACTAATTTTATTAAGATCTATTCTTATATTTATACATTTTATCCTGTTATGAATTCACCATAATGTCTTCTGATTACTGCAGGCAAACTCCAAGTATCTTCCTCTGACACATGACACGGCATAAAACCAGAGAGGAAAGGGTTACAGAGTAGAGAGTACTGATTGGCTGACTGCCCAGGCTTGTTCCTGTGAGGGAGACAGACAGACACGCCCCCTCCAGCCTGCACAATGAAAAAGTAACTCACCAGCAGATAAATGCTTATATCTCTGGATATATAGGTCCGAGACACATAAAAATGATATGCACATGATCATGTTTGGTCCTGAGTAACATATCACTTTTTTTTTTTTTTTTTTTTTTTGCACTATGACAGGTACGCTTTATCATGTTAAGGACCCACCAGAGTACCCCTTTAAACTGTGGTCCTCCAGATGTTGCAAAACTTGGAAAACGGGATGTCCGGGGATGCTGGGAGTTGAAGTTTTGCAACATCTGGCGTGCCACAGTTTGAGACCACTAGTCTTATTTATTTACTAATCGCTAAATTCATTACATGCACCATGCCTCATTGACACTTGGCTGAGAAATAAGTAGGTGGTTTTATAAATTCGGCAACCACCATCATCTCCAGGAAAGGTATAGTTTTCTTTTATACCCTAACAGCTATCCTCTGACTCTCTTAGTAGCAAATATAGATTCCCTATAAACAATAGTAAACTTTGAAGCCATGATGTTACTAGATAGCGTTCCATTAGAAAAGAAAAAAAAAGGAAAATGTATAAGACAAAAAAAACAACAACTTGGGTATTGATTTTCGTAACGCCTGATAATTTAATTTCTCATCCAGTGGGTATTCATTGAAGAAACCTTACACCAAAGTCTCGGAATGTTTACAAAAAGGAGCGTAACCTCTGCGTGACATTGTTGACCAAACTGTTTGAGAATGTCTCCACGAGGCAGGCAATTTTCTCTGATTTCGAAATGGTGCATAACATTAATCAAAGGGGAGCAAATTACTAAATTAATATGGAACACTCC